>NC_036455.1:28137614-28437614 GCF_002775205.1 Xiphophorus maculatus | reverse complement strand
AAGATTAGCAACATGTGAACATATGAACAAATCTGTGGCCACTCTACTTTCAGCACGCTACCATCCTTAAATGAAGAACACGGAAGTGTGAAGACTTACCGCTACAGTAATGTGCTTTGGCCAGATAGGGCTGAGAGCTTTTGGGGAACAAACACTCCAGGTAGATTTGGTTGGAAACAAACTAAACATATCTGAGAAAAACACCTCATGTCAGCTTTTAAGCAGGGCATGAGGGCGCAGCCTACTGAGAGCCTGAGCAGGCTAAAGAGAAGAGAGAATAAAAGTGTGATGCTGTTCTAACAGTGGCACCAGCAGCAGTGAATTACATGAATCACTCCAGGTAACAACCCAGAGCCTACCTATTACTGCCACTTACAATATCAACATAATGGCACACTTTGAATGGTCCGGCCTTAATGAGTTGTTGTTGTGCCCAGTAGTAGCTCAGCGCAGACGCACAGCTTCAGTTCAATGTTAAAAGGCGATAAATAGTCGGGACAGTAGGTTTAAAGCCAGCCAAGGAGCTGAAGAGGGTCGACAGATCTCCGCTCCCAAGAAGGAGCGGTGTCATGTTCCGTGTTTTTCTGTGTGTTTATTTTTGAGTCTCCATGTTGTCCTGTCTCCCTTTGATTACTCCCAGGTGTTCCTCATTCCCTGATTACCTCCTGTGTATTTAGTGTCACCTGTGTGTCTTTGTTGGGTCCTCGTCTAATGTGCTCTCAGTCCTTCGTGTGTCCATTCAATAATCAGTTGCTACCGGCGTTGAGCCCTGGCTTCTGCTCAGTCGTGCTGCCTGTATTTTTGGACTAGTTTTGGACTGTTTAGACTTTATTATGCATTAAAAACCTTCATTATTCATCTTCCTGGGTCTACAGCATCTGCCTCACCACCTCTACACCACACTTTCTGACAAGCGGCTCATATCGGATGAGGAGCGCATCGTCCGACCAGCACTGACGACTCCCATCAGAAAGCGGGACGTTTATGATTTAGCCTGCGAGCTCTTCTAAATCTACCAGTGTTACAGTTAACGAGGAGCACTGAGGAAATTGGGACTTTTGTCGTAAATTACTACATTTAAAAGGTCAGCCAAAGGCCATGGATAATGTCTGCATTAACACACCCCTCCTTCCATCAGTACAGAGGAAACATTTTATGGTTGGGGGCTTTTGGATACTCTAGTTTGAGGGAAGCTGTGCTAGCAGTCATTGCTCCTGGATACCATCTAATTACAAGCTAGCGTAAATCATAAGCCATGCATGCACACACCTAGACTTCATTACCCTAATTTATATAATGTTTAATTCAGAGATCTAGCTGCAGAATGTGTTAAAAAATAAATAAATAAATAAAACATGTACAGTAGATGGTAAGAACATGCAACTTTTCTGAGAAAGACCCCAGCCGAGAGAACCAATGGAAGTCTGGCTGTGAGGCAACAAAGGTCAGTAAAATCACCTTTTCACAGCAATTACAGCAGCAATTCTTCGAGGGTACTGTACGTCCATACCAGCATCGCACATCTATAGACTGATATTTTTGCCATTCTTAGCTCAACTTCAGTCAGATTAGCAGGAGAGTATACTGTATATGAACAGTACATTTTTAAGTCTTGCCACCCTACTGGGTCATTCTGACACCTGAATATGCTTTGATTTACATGAACCGTTCCATTGAAACTCTGATTGCATGGTTGGACCTTGTCCTTCTGAAAAGTGAGCCTCAACGTCACTCAAGTTTTGATTGGTTTACATTCGGGATTGCTCTGTATTTACATCCTTCTATCAACACCAATGGGAAGAAATCATCAGCACGCCAAACTTGGCCTTGAGAACTATTATTTTCCCCCATGTTCCTACAGCTGCATAGTTATTACTTTGTGTTGGTCAATATGATAACGGGGGTCAAACGGGACAGAATTGGACCTTCCAACAAAATTAAATTTTTGTCAAGGTTTTACATTACTTTTTCAAAATAGGTCTGTTTGTGAATGAAAACATAGGCTTCATAATTTAGCATACAATTGTTTTTTATTTTGTTATTACTTGCCATTGTAATAGTGAGAAAACAAGACCTTGACCTTACTATGGGTGCAAACCATCCATCCATCCATCTTCTTCCTCTTATCCGGGGTCGGGTCGCGGGGGTAGCAGCTTCAGAAGGGAGGCCCAGACTTCCCTCTCCCCAGCCACTTCTTCCAGCTCCTCCGGGGGAATCCCGAGGCGTTCCCAGGCCAGCCGAGAGACATAGTCCCTCCAGCGTGTCCTGGGTGCAAACATTTGTTGTTTTTCAAACGATGCTAGTTTTAAAACAATATATTTTAGTGAAACTATGCAGATCTTTTCCCAGCAGAGCGTTCTGTGAGTTAAAGCTCGGAGGGTCCAGTGGGATGAGGAGAAGTGCTGACCTGTTTCTTTTCTCTGTGCGGTCAGCCGTTTCTGCTGATCGCAGCGGCGGGTTCTGATTCTGTCTCAGGATTCGGGTTGATCCCCCTGGAGCCCAGCTGAACACGCCTCAGCGTTTCATCATCTCATCTTATACTGATTTAGCCATCAGTGCTGCTCTCCTAGCTGGACCTCCTGACCTCTGGAGGTCACCTTCTTTTCTTTTTGCAGTGACGGCGAAAGGCTAACATCCCTGCTGTCTCCCGAACCTCTTTTTTTTTTTCTTTACTTTTTCCTTGTTATTTCTGCTCATACTGATAATGCTGAGTAGATGCTAAATTAAAACATAAAATAATGCAGCTGGTGTTTACTTTGACCTAAAAAAAAATCTGTCCAGTCAGACACAGTTTTGTTCCCCCAACAACACACCTGACCTACATTTAGGACCTTGACTGCTGCCCGGTGCTAAAACTGTTAGCAGTAGCAAGAAGGTCCTGGGTTCAATTCCCAACCTGGAGATTTCTGTGTGGTTTCTGCATGTGTGACTTCGTTCTGGGTACTCCAGCTTCCTACTTGCTAAATTGCCCTGAGGAATGAGTTAAACCTTGGATGAGGTTTTTTTATAAGCCTTGCTGCGTGCCACGCTAATAAATCTAAAGTAACTTTAATCATCATTGTTACTATGGGAACATGTTGTCACATCACAACAAACCTGCGTATTTCAATGAGATTTTAAGTGCCAGACCCACAGAACGTAAGAATCCGTCTAAATTTTTTATTATAAAACCTATATCAATAACTATGAATGTTGTCACTTATTTAAGTATTACCATGTTGAATAAATTAGAATGTGTTGCAATTAGGATCATTTGTCAGATTATAAATGCCACGAATGTAACAACTTTTAAGCGGGTAAGCACACGTGCTTTTCATTAAACCCGTGTTTCTGAATCATTATGTATTAGTCTGATGTAATATTTAATGCTGGCTCTAAGCAGAAAATTCTCATAATTCATTCTTTAAATGTTCACGAGCAAAGGTTTACCACTGTCCCACTTTTAGATTGGAGTTGTTTTAAAATGTAGAAGTTCATTTTGTTCTCTGTTAGACGGATAGCCACCAATGAAGAGTGGATATAAACTTATTATATTCTGATAACACAACCTCATTCCAATACCTCGCACTGTCTCTTTAAGAACTCACTACAGTGTGATCTGGGTTACCTGGTAGGACATACTAGCCAGATTTCTTCCACTTCCAGGGTTCTGTTAGACTCTGGCATCAGCAGCCATAAAAACGCCGATATTCGCTGGGGGTTAACACGTAGCGCCAGCAGGTCACTTTTCATTCACAATTTCACTCCCACCTGACAGCAGAAACATGAACACATGCGAATGAGAGTAGCAAGTGAGAACTTGGTGTCGGGGCAGCTAACGTGGAAAAAATGCTGATTAAAGAATCAGATAATGAACCTGAGATTTTATGCCTGCATAGTTCCTTCTTTAAAATGATCTTGCAGTGGATTAAAAGGTCGCAGTACAAATAAACTCCTTATAGATGATGAGATTCGTACAGGTCAGATTTAGGCCAAAACCAAAGCGGTCATTCAGTTTTAGTTTTAGCGGCCCCCTGTCCGTGGGAGTGAGGAAGTGACATTAACCAGCCTCCACCTGGAAACAACGCTGTGACGTTAATTTGTCACAAAGCTTTGTACATACGCATCCCTGGGGGAAACGGTACCAGGCCTCCCCCGCCGCGCCGCGCCGCTCTGCAGCCGTCACTGTTTAATAAATCACTCAGGGAAAAAAATAAACTAAACTATCACATCTCCGGGGTAACCTGAGGCAAGAAATCTTCCCCCAGACTTCCGTGGAGGGTCACGCTCAAACACGAGCCTGTGAAATTAGCTTCTTTTCTTTTTTTGGTTTTACCCAAACATTATTCACGGCAAACAAAAATAGTTTTTTTTCCCACAGTGACATCCCTTAACAATACACCAGGGTGCCAGACGCCACACTTAGTGTCTCCAGGTACAACTCCCTGGTAATTTTACTCGGTTTGTTTTGTTTCTCGGATGCTTTGACAGCTCGGGGAATTAAGGCACAATTTTCCCCAACACCGTAGGCCTTTTCACTTCAAACAAGTCCAAACAACAAGAGGTACAATTTAACCACACCGCTGCGAAAAAAAAAGAAAATCCAGCTTGCAAATGATGCAAATTGTCAACAAAGTGGGTCTGCCGTACTTTTTAAATTGGAGCGGTAATTTCTCTGAGCAAAAAGCAACTCTCACTCTCTCTGGTAGTTCTAGAACCTTCTGTTCGCCTGTCTTGGTCCAGTCAAATCAACGAAAAGGAGGAAAAAAGAAAAGAAAAACATTTGATTGTTTCATAAAGGCGATGTTTGTGTTGGGGCCAGCTTCATGTCATGGTGGCAATCTGTAACATTTTCAACATGGCAGTGGTCAGAGCTCAGCGCTGTCACACATAAAGGTTAAACAGGAAGGAAGATGGACGTTCTCGCCTTCCTGGAATAAATATGTCAGATGATAAAACAGGGAATATGAGACAACCATTGATTTTTGTGACATTTATAATGTTTATTTAAATGTTTTGGGATAGAAAGGACATATTCAGCGCAAAACAAACACAGTCGGACCATTAGTATTCACAGACATTAGGTACCACAGCTGCTGATTTTAACTGTTTAAACATTAAATATATTTATATACGGTAATACACACAATGGAATCCATATTAGCACTACTGCAGAAGCTAATATCTACAGTTTCCTTCATTTCGGCTCTTTGAGGTACAGCCAATCTGCATCAAGGAAAATAAGTGGTGCTCCTGGATTGGCTGCTTTGCAAATTCCAGCCTATAGCGTGTCTGGTAGCATTGCACCGAGGTGATTCATCTTCCCAAGCTGCATTTTGTTTTGATTATTTTACATATGTTCTGTAAAAACATATGTGTATATAGTGAATTTTTCACAAATAATTTGGAGTTAAATTTTACAAAACAATCTGTGTAAAAGGTGGGAGTTCACTATGGTAAGGATGCATTCACACCAACCCTGTTTAGTTCACTTTAATCGAACTCTGGTTCATTTGCCTAGAAGGTTTTGATTGGGGAAGTGTGAGTTCGCAATCAAACTCCGGTGCAAATCAAAAAAGGAAACTCTTATCTGGATAAAAATGTAAGTCTGGGTTCAGTTGAAGTTGACTCTGGTGCGATTCAAATGCGTATGTGGGTGGTAAGCAGATCACAGACAACTCCAAAAGCAGAAAGTGGACTATAGCGCAGGTCATTCTGGGTCAATGTGACCAAAACAAAGACATGACTATAGAGCAAGTGGGAGAAAAGGCTTTTGGTCTTTTACCAAAGACAAAAGAAAAATCCTACAACCACTAAAATCTGACGCTACTTTATGTTTGTTTTCATTCCGAGGAGAAGGAATTTTCACTCAGCCCCTTTTTCAGAGGTTTTTATGTCGCTTCCTTCACTGGTTCTTGGTGCAGCGCCCCCACAGGCGAGGAGGTGAACACGTTTTTCAAAGGGACATTTGTTTTTGATAAAACCTCATTCAAAATATAAAAATGAAAACCAATCATTTAAAATCTAATTTACAGTATGTACAGAATGACATCTTGGAATTGCATCCAAAGCTTCTTGCATGTCTGGAAAATATGTACTACCGTATTAAACATTACAAAATCTGTTTCCGGAACATTCTATTAATTAAAGGTATTCTCTAACAGGAGAAAAAATAGTGTGATAGAGAATGCAGTCAGAGATCAGATCGGTAATATTCTCCACTTGAACTCCAGCAGCAGAGTGCTAAGCTCTGAAATCATCTCCTGAATAGTTTTCTGCTTTTCAGTGGAGAAAAACAGACAGTCGAGCACTAACTTTACAAAAGAGAGGAGAGAAAGAAAAAAAAAACTGAACTATGTTCCTTTATTCTTTGATATCAGCGGCTGTAGCCTGAAACTGGTTGGGAGTCAGTAGACAAGCGTTGAAGACGGCATGTCTGACTGAAGGCGCTTTCTGGGAGAGGCGGTTGTGTGAAGCGTAACCCCGCAGGAGATGGGAGCTCTGGCAATATGTGATCTCGGAGTGAAGCGGGCCGAGTTCTGCTCCGCGGTGGTCCAACTTCATTCCAACACATTTATGATGGAACGGAGAGGAAAACCAAATGAGAAAACATATAAATTCATCAGGGGGAGGAACTTTGAACCAGTCTTCCTCTCATTCTCCTCCGTAGCCGTTCACCAGGAGACACGGATGCTTTTTTCCTCTTCATTTTCTCTCTTAATGTTTTGGTCAAACAAAGAGGTTGCCACTTCAACATCATGACGCCCGAGTACAACATGTCTTCTCTCTCAGCCTCATCACCTGCAAACTGCTTCCTCTGCCAGGATGTTGCCTCTATGCTTCTCAAACTAAGGAATTGTTCTACAAGATGCACCTTTTTTCCAGTAATTTTTTCTCCAGCAGGAAGGTTCCTGTGCCTCGTGTGATCCCTACGAAATTGGATTCCACAAAAATGCAATTACTATTAATGCCAAAGAAACAATTGACTTCCCTCAGATCTAATTATATATCACAAAAAGAGCAAAATTGCCGGCGAACGAAGATTGACGGGGGATCGGACCCACAGAGAGTCTATCCAAGGAGGTTTGCGTCCGGGCTGAATAAGAGCTGGTCGGAGGAATTTGATTGGACCGCTACCGTCCGTCGGTAATGAGAGCTTTGTCTTCTTCTCCATGTATGGGAAGTGGGCTTTAGAGCAGATCAAGTTCAATTCCCTCATCTTCTGTCAAACAAAAGGAAAATGAGCAAAGAGGATGGCCGAGGGTTTGAAAACCCCAATTAAAAGAAGTCAAAGTGATCCGATTCAAGGTTTGTTAGTGGCGGCGGGGTTCTGCTGGTGGGGGCTCACCATTGATAGATAGGATTGGACATCACGTCACATATTGCTTCACATTGAGTCAGGAGTTTTTATGGTCAGGAAAATAACGCAAAGAATCTGACAAAGGAACAAAGTGGTTAATCGTCAACACTACGACCCCGAAGCGTCCACCGAATCGACGCCTATGGCGGGAACTCTGACGCCAACGCTTGGTGTTTGGCAAAGCCCTCTTCCCCCCCCCCACTGCAGACTGGCCTGCTGGTTAATCACTACAGGACTCCAGCAGAAACGCGCCATGAGACGGAAAGCGCTCTGCCAGGACAAACGCAGGAATAACAATGAAGCTTTCTCAGCATGTCGGCTCCGCTTTTAACCTTCGTCGCTGAAATGTTTCGCGATGCCATTTGGCTGCCTTTAGTGCTGTCCTGCATCACTGAGTGAGTGCTTGAAAATGCCAGTCGGGTTGAGGGTGGCATGGGGTCGGGGGGTGGGGGACATGGCAGGTGTGTGTGAGCGGCTGGGCTCGGAAGGCAGACACACAACCAGAGCTCCAGGCCAAGCAATTACAGAGCGGTTCTGTATTGATCGGAAACCTCTCGGACACATGATGACCGTCTCGTCTGGCCTCTAAACTCCAACCACGTTCCGCCTTTTTGACTCGCACTGTTCCTAACCTGACTTCCTAGCTGACTTTAGAAAGCATTAGCATGAGTCCTGAAGGGGCTGCCGGAGAGGCAGGCTGGTATCAGGCTGCCTATATTTGGTGGCGGAGCGACGAGGCCACAAGCTGTCCCTACCAGGATGCTTTCACACCGGATAATTGACAGCACAGATTCTCACTCCTTCGCGCTGCCAGACTGCTGGCCATAATTCAACTTGGGACTCGCTCATTAACATAGGTTGGGAAGGTGCTGTCAGCCAAGTGCCCTGCCATCATGGACATGATGTTATATATACTGTGAGCAGCATAAACTGTATTTTCAGTCGGTGCACCATAAATGAGCTGTCGAATGACGAGTTAAACAGCCAGAAGCAGACGGAGCCTTTAATTAGGCCACTGCGTGCTTCCTGTAATTATCCATACCTTAAAAGATCAGGTTTATGGCACAAAGTTACAATATCCATGTTTCTGTTGACGGTTTTTGCCGTGCTCGTTTTGAAGCATCATATTAGAAAAACTGCGAATGGCATTTTGAAGTCTTGTGTTAGGAAAGGCTGAACGGAGATGGCAGAAATTCAAAATACCTGCCTTATTTTTGCCACCGAGGTTTTACACTCGCTTGAGGAGGTTTTATGGAGTTTCTGAAAAAGAAATAATGTGGCAAAGTGGAGATGAAAACACATTTGCAAATTGAGTTCTGGCGTAGCAAACGTTCCCCTCCAGCACAGAGGGGAGGACTGTAGCCTAGAGTGGCCAGGTGAGAGGCACCGCATGCTGGGATGGGAGAAGTGGAACAGATCCATCGTCTGGAGAGTCTGTGTCTTATCACAAGCACCAAACTCAGAAACATTTTTTAAAGCCCAACCCTCCAGTCAAGAGGTTTAGAGGTCTCAATTTTCCTGAGATGTGTTGTAAGTGGTAGTTTGACGAAATGACAGTTTCCATGGCCTGGTGGATTCGCTCCAAAGCAGAAGACAGACACACGCCTGAATGTTTAGGTTTTTTTTCTTTTTTGCGACATTTTAAAAGTTTGCTCAAACTTCGTAAGACAATTGGATGTAAACATAACTAATGCCACATATTTTTGTAGAAGTGTCAGATTGTACTGTATGTGAAACTAATTTATTTGCTTTCATTTAGAAATAAGAGTAAAATTCTGTTTATTATTGTGCTTTAATATCAACTTCCCAATGGGACTATAGGTGGAAATTTGCAACTTGGTTATATTCTCATATGTACAATAATACATATAGTTCCATTTAAAAAATAATAATAATTAAACTATAGAGTTGTGTATGTCACACACTGTGATATCATTGATCATTTAAAAAACCCAAAACAAAACATGCTCTTTCTTCCATATACAACTGTTTCATTTTGAAATTATCTTGTAACTTCTTGTCTTTCTACATTTTGAGGTGTGAATAACTGTAGAAACAATGATCCTGTAAAGTAGAACATTTGTAAATGTGCAAGTACATTTTCAACGTATGTCAAAAATTATTTTTAAAAGATCCAAATCACCGAAAATAGCAACAGGCAACTGAAAATAAGTTCCAGAATGTCCGGTTGCTGCGTCGCTCGAGAGGTTTTGAAATAATTTCAAACAGAAAAATGTAAGCAAAATCTTTACAATTATTTCTTAAGCATCACCTGTTGAGCATTTACTTGGACGGGGCTTCCAGGCAACAAAGCAGCAGGCAGCATTTGGTTTTCTAATGCTCTGGGATTCTCTGGACCTAAAGATCCAGAATGAGGCGATCAGCAGTCTGGATTTGATCTGGATTGAAGCTTCAGATGATCTGACACCTGTTGTGTGGCTGGTGGGGGTTTTCTCCTGGAGAGAACAGGTGATAACAATTAAAGGAGCTCAGGTGAGCATGGTTAGCTGATTGAGAAGTCTTGGGTAGGAAGAGCAGAGAGAAACTGAAAGCAATTCAGAGAAACTTAATCCATGTCTCTGGATATCTTTAGCCTCCTTTCTGCTGCTGCAGACCAAATCAGGAGCCCAAACGGAGATTTTAATGTAAGGCAGCTGACATAGTTAGAAAAAAAGAAAAGAAATTTGATAAATCCTTGGTCTTTAACTTTTTTTTACTTTTGTAAACAAATTCCCAAAATATCCTAATCCACTCCTCGTCTACAACCTTGTGCTACAAGGTTTGTACACACGTTTATTAAAGCAGCAAAGCTAAGACTTGACTTCTGCTAGTGAGAAAATACTTGCCTGCTTACAGATTATTTCTTGTTACAACTAACAGTTGTAACAAGAAATCACTTACTTGTAACAAGAAATTAATAATGAGTCAAACTAACCAACCTGACCTTGTTGACAGTAGTAAGGGTTTGTCAACAAGGGACAAACCCTTGTTGAATTATAAATAAATTTTATTTAACCCCACTTTTAGGAAAGTTTGACTTTAATTTGCACAGCCATGTCCTGGCAGCTCCCAGAGCTGCATGATACAAAAATCACATATGGAGCATTCACACCAGCTCCTTTTAGTTTGCTTTGACCAAACTCTTCAAAGTCCGGTTCGTTTGTGTGTGTGAATATGTAATCAAACTAAAACAAAATTGAACTCTGGTCTGCCTAGAACCCTCGTACTGCGTTTGGTAGACGTGAACGTGGTACAAATGCGTATGTGAACACCAAACTGACTGGAGACCACTCCAAAAGCAGGAAGTGAACTAAAGCGCAGGGCATTCTGGGTAAATACAACCAAAACAAACGTGCGTGTCTAGTGCCAGCTGGAGAAATCACTTTCAACCTTTTTACCAACAACAAGAGAAATCCTTTGACCACTAAAATCTGACACCACTCCATTTTTGTTTACATCTCATGAAGAAGGAATTGTGTTCTGTTTCTTCTTCAGAGTTCAGTTTTTGGGTCGTTTCCTTCAGTGGTTCTGGGCGCAGCGCCACCACAGGTGAGGAGAGGAACAGGTTTTTCAAAGGCTTTTTCTTGAGGAAACTTAAGGAGGTTGTGAGAAACAAAGTCAGTGGAATCTACCAGCATGTAGAGCATTTCTTTGAAAATCCTCCAATGTGCAATTAAACAATTACGCAAAGAGGATTATGGGTGAAAACTCCTCCACAGACTCATGACAGTTATTGTTGCCAAGGGTGACACAGCTGGTCAATAGCTTTGGGGGGGGGAATCCAGTTTGACACACGGCCAGGTTGGGTTTGATAGATTAATATGTGAAAACTGTTATTTGATAAATGCTTTTTGTTTTGTACGTATTTGCAATCTTTAGCTTTTTAATTTTTAATGATTTGAAACTTATAGTTGTGACAAAAAAAAGAACAACTTGTCACAGCAGTGGAGAAATAATTAACAAGTAAGACTGAGTCGAAATGCGACCTCCTTTTTCTCACCACCAACCACGCCACAAGCCCAAGTCTGTTGCTATGGCAGCATCAGATGAAAGTTTGACAAGGATGGCATACATTTTTAAAGCTCTTATTGGCAATGCCTCAAAGGTAGCACCTCCTGCTGCCCTCCCCTTCAGCTGCTGTTCAGCCACATCAGTGTCAGGCCGCCGGCTCCCTGGAGAAAGGCTGCAGCAGCGGGGGCCGGCTGCGACTCCAGAGCCTAATTGGGGCCCGAGGACGGCTCCCTCTGCTGCTGCAGCTGTGCTGCTGCTGGCTCGCAGTGCCATCACAACCTCTGTGACTAGCCAGAGGTCAGGGGGTCTGCGGGTGGCTGCCCCGCCAGAGGACGATCGGACCGGGATGGCAGCGCCGTCCTTCAGATCACATGAAGGCTGACTGACGCCCTCAGCTGCTCAGTCAGCTTCTGGTGCAGAACATTTCAGCAGAACGGCAGCTGGTGGAGACCAGGCTCCCCGCTGGAACAGCGGAACCATGATACACCTCCTTGATGGAAGCAGATCAACTCAAGGCCAAGAGGCGAAAAGTCCTCTCAGTTTTTGTTCAGACGGGATTTATAGAAATTATTCTGATCAAGTAAACTAAAGAAACTCAGGGGGTTTGGAGGCTGAACCTTTTTTTATATTAGGGATCATTTACATCAACCTTAGTCTGGTCACTAGATTATGCAGCTCTGAAAAAAAAGAGACTGAACCCCATTGAAAAGCTCCTGGTTATTTCACCAAGAATTGATTTCTGAACTCTGTTTGTTTCTAAATGAATATGAACTTGTTTTTTGTTTGTTTGTTTTTTTTGCATTACTTCAGGTCTGAAAACACTGCATCTTTTTCATTATTTTGACCGTTATTTTCATTATATCTAATTTTCTGCAAATAAGTACAAAATATTTGCTTGGAATTTCAGAAACATGTTGGCAGTAGTTCATAGAATAAAAGAACAATGTTCATTTTACTCAAACATAAACATATAAAAAGTAAAATCAGAGAAACTGATCATTTTAAGTGCTCTCTTCATTTTTTACAGAGCTGTATTTCAGAGTGTTTTGCATCACTTCAAATAATCAGAATGAGCGTAAACATAATAATTCAATAAATAATATACCATCTCATTAAACAGTTTCTAGTGGAGTCATAAAATGGATTTTATTTTGTTGTACAATAACTAATTACAATAACTAATTAATAACTATTACAAATTACTTCTAGACAACTGTTCAGCAAAAACAAAAAAAACCAACTGTGTTTTCCAGTAACCTTGAAAAGAGAACGCTAATATTTACAGCAAAAGCTTAGAACTGAATGTTTGTTCCAGAATCCATGTTTCTTTATTAATATTTTTTGGAAAATACTGAGAAAATTATTTTTTGTCTTTTTATTTTAAATGCTGAAAATAGAAATGAAATAGTAATTTTTAAAAAAAAATGATAACAAATTTCCTACAGTAAATATTTATGTAAATTTATAAGTTGCCTTCTTATCAAAGAATGGTGACATTAGAGACCTTCAAGGACTTTTATTTGTGAATGCTGCAGACTCCTGTCCAGTTGCAACACATTTCTTGCAGTTCTAAACAAAATGGGGGGGAAAAAATTACTCAAGAACTGGAAGAATAAAACGAGCATGAATATAATTTATTTGTAATGTATTTGTGAATAACATAAATCTGACTAAAATGCATTAATATCTTTGATAGACTAATATTAGATAAAAAAAAAACAAACAAAAAACTCCAGTTCTGTAGTTCAGAGTTTACTACTGAGAGCTTATTGTAGTGAGACTCTGGAGTCCATTGGCTGGTATCAATATGGATATATGATGTTATATATATGACTCACTAAAACTGAAAACTGATCTCTCTTTGCTTGAGCTTCCGTTTTGTCTCCATTTCCATTTGCTGTTCTTGAGTGTCGATGAGTTTCAAGCGGGTCTAGATGTTCTGCTGGAAACTGCAGCGTTGTGGCCAGAAGCAACAAGTTTACTTCCAAACCCTGCAGTTAAAATGACATTAGTCTGAAAATCGTATTTTTTTACTTTAAAACATGTCGGGGCTCCAGGCCCCCAACAAGTCTGCAGTCCTCTGCAGCGCCGACTTCCGTCTGCATTCACACACGTCAGCGTCCAACAGCAAACACTGAGCGCCGTGGTAACGACACTTCCGACTCATTAGTCTTTCTGATTCAACAATTAACATTAATTCATGTCATGCCAATATGATAAGGTGGAGGAAATTGTTCTGGGAAGAGCTGCTGCTGATGTGTCAGTATGTGAATGTTGGTGGTTATGTTTTCATTACTCTTAGCTTCCTACGTTTCGCTCCTCTGATTCAGTCTAAGGGAGCAAAATGTGTTTTTATATCTGAATCTCCTGAAACATCAAGTCAACAGAAATTAATTTGTCTTCTTGATTTCTTGTTTTTTCTTAGATTTTTTATTTTTCTCTATAATTCTGATATTTAAATATCATGGCCGTCGATGGGCAGCCGTCACGACCAACTCTTGTTAGTCTATGTTTGGCTTTTATCTATTTCACAGAGAAAACCTCAAATTTTTAATAACATGAAACATTACAGGAGCAGCATTCTGTATTTTTCAGCCACATACTGCTATTTTACAGCACAATCAAGTAACTATGTTAACTTCGGCTGTTAAAATATATCATATATCAGTTCAGCTGAGTTACAGTTCCATCAGATGTTTGCTAATTGCTGCTGGCTAGTCTGAAGGAGCTGAATGGGGGGATCTTAAGGAAGGGCTGCTCTGTGGGGCAAAAGCTTGGAAACTTGGAAACTGCAGCTCTGAGGAGGAGCTAGGTCCACCAAGCATTTTACACAACTGAATGGTTGCCATGGAGATTAAAGGATTTCTCAAACATGGATGAAAGAAACAAGGCAACACTCCAGGTATGTTTGTGATGACGGAATAACATTATAATATAATGTAATACTAAAAAAAGTCAATTTTACATAATAATGCCCCTTTACATGACTACAAACTGTTGTAATTAATGTTTTTTTACCCCTCCAGGGGGTCTTTTGTGGGCTCTAGTGTCCCTTATGTGACAGCAGACTGACAGGAAACGGGGGAAGACATGCGGCAAGTGTCGTCGGGTCCGGGAGTCGAACCCCCGACGGCCGCGTTGAGGACTCAAGGCCTCCAAATACGGGTCGCACTAACCGCTACGCCACCACGGCACGCCCCATAATAAATGTTTTTTGTATAGATATATAGACATAGATATGTAGATGAGAACACGTCACCTTGAACCAGAGTGAGATGTTCTATTGTTCTAAATGGAAAATGTGTTACTTTGACAAAGACATCCTGTTTCTCCAGAATATTCAGAATCACAGTGTGGCCACTTTTTGGCAACACAGAAAATGAAAGGAAGGCACACTTTTACTTGTTTTTTTTTCTTTTTTAAGTTTTGTAGATGTTGTGTTCCCTGTTTCCGTCCCACTGCCTGTTTTTTGTAAGCTACATAACAACATGAGTCTGGGATCTGATTTTCTTCGGGTTCTGGTACAACCTGTGACGTCGGTTGTTAAGGTTCTCTCCTCCTGGCTGAATTCAGAGAAATGGATAAATTAAAGGAATTTCCTCAACAACAGCAAGAGTAAGCATTAGAAAAATCAACTACGAAACTTTTATTTCTTAACTTTGTTCCCGTTTATGGACTCTCCTGAACACAGAGCCTCTCTGCTCTGTGTTGCCTCTCTGTTTCCCTCAGATAAGGTCAGGTCCAGAGATCTGCGAGCCGTTTCTGCTCAGAGTTGATCCATGACGTCCTCCTGGGTAAACCGGCTTCAGGTTTCATGTCTGGGTGCAGAGCCAGAGAGTCGCCTGGCCTCACCTCTCTGAGATCCCAACAAATAAAAGTCACAGTCCTGGTTTTCTTCTGTGAGCTTTAAACATTTCCCAGACACAATAAGTTTGCACTTCAGGAGTTTAAAGGACCAAGGTTTTGTTTATTGAAATGTTTTTTTAATAGTCTGTGGTTTTTCCCAAACAGATGGAATGAGACTGAAATACAACCAGAGAGTTTAGGCCTCAACTTTTTAACAAAGATAAATAATATTAAAAAACAGAAAAAGGTCTGGGACTGATTCATTATTTAAAATATTTCCTTAGGTTGGGGTTTAGCAGATTTGTAATTATTAGAAAAATTATTTTAAAGGGGCAGTGTTTTGTAAAATGTATTTTTTGTCAGCTTTACATCATGTTTTAACCTTATTCTCTCATCAAACACACACCTGGAGTGTTGCCATCATCCTTTTATGCATGTTTGTTTATTAACACATACATTATATATTCATATTTGATGTATTGCAATATATGGAAAGCAGTGGTGGGAAGTAACGAAGTACAAGTACTTCGTTACTGTACTTAAGTACAATTTTCATGTATCTGTACTTTACTTAAGTAGATTTAATAATGGGTACTTTCTACTTTTACTCCACTACATTTTACAGTAAGTATCTGTACTTTCTACTTCACTACATTTCTACAAAAGTGTCGCGTTACTCGTTACATCCAAGTCGCACTGCTCTCTTTTTGTCCGTTAAAATATGAAGTTCAGGGACTTTAAGGTGGCGCCGTAAAATCCCAGCAATAACGTGACTTGGTGTCTGTTGTCACCCATCGCCTCCCCCTTTACTAGCACGGAGCTCCAGACATGCGCAGTGGTTTCCTCTGAGCGGGAGAAGATGTCCAACTAATCAATAATAGCTGCATAAATCATAAGATATGACGACATGTAAAACCAGCAGCGCTTCGCTTTCACAGACGGTGGGACTTTGTCCAACTTTTAGCGTCACTTGGAAGGAAAGCTTAAAGAAAGGTAAGATCTGTGGACGTGATGCTAGCAAAGCTAGCTGTACTGAGACACATGTTGCATCTGCCATGAAAAAAAGTTGTCACTCATGCGCTGAATTATTGTGTGGATTCAGGAACGATCCGATTCTTCTGGACGGATCTTTACTAAGGTTGATGGGACTGAAGCCTCACTGAGAGCCGTTCTTTGTTCTTGTATACACTGCAATAGTTATATGTAGCTATATATATATATATATATATATATATATATATATATATATATATATATATATATATATATATATATATATATATATATATATATATAGCACACACACATTTATTTAATTGCCGAATAAGTAAAAGTTGAACGTGTGAACACAGAGCATGCTCATTGATTGATTTTGTCTCCTGTCATGGTGGCAAAAATGCAGTGGGAGGGAGGATGAGAACAGTCATGGTGCTCCTTCTGACAGTGTTCATAGTGTTGTTGTAATGTTACAATTACAACTGTAATTGTAACATAGCAATTACAGTTAATTGCTATGTTTCATGGTTTAATGGTGCAGACAGTTGTGGTTTCTGACATGGGCAATATGGGCAACCGCCCAGGGCGTTATTTTTATAGGGGTGGCAGGCGACCTCTGCGGATTGTAGCACAGCGATGAAAGCAAAACAGAATGAAATGAGTTGTAATTGATACTGGTTAAATATATTTCAGCTCTAAGTATTTATATCTAGGTGTTTTTATGGAAATGTGGATCTTTCAGATCAATCTGAGAACCAGTTTTGATAGGTGCACTTCATTTTATTGTGTCATGTAGCGCAGGGCGCTGGTCTTGGTCTCGTGTTCAGTGGTCTTGACTACAACTCTGCTACGTGGCTCCTTGATTGCATGTCTTCCCCCCCACACCTTCGTTCCATCCCCTTTCAGTTGGATTTCTTTCTAAATAAATGTCACTAATGAAGTTCATGCTACGTTAGGACAGGAAATAAGATGTTTCCATCCCTGAAATTATGATGCATAGAATCACATATCTAAGTCTAAACTCTTACAGAGAATAAACACAATAAGAACATGTTTAATCTGTGACATTGTTTATTAAAATGGCACATTTATGATGTATTCAAATTAAATAGTATCGGCACACTTAATGATATTAGCGATTAGGTTATGTATTCAGCAAGTACTTTTACTTTTAATACTTAAGTATTTTTAAAAGCCAGTACTTTTTTACTTTTACTTAAGTAAAATGTTAATGTGGTACTTTGACTTTTACTTGAGTACATTTTTGTCTGTGTATTTGTACTTTTACTTAAGTACATTTTTTGAGTACTTTCTCCACCACTGATGGAAAGCAGCTATCATTTGTACATTTTGCAACATATTTCAATTTATTACACAAATATATAATACATTGTGTAATACATGTATAATTCAATGTATTTACAACATATAATAGATTAGAAAATATGTTGGGAAAGTAATATATTAGAATAAATTACAATACATTTCCAGTAATACATTGGAATGTTTTCCTTTTGTAAAGGATGGAGAGGAAGAAGAAGACAGGTGAGGTGAGATCTGACTGAGGGGGAGGTTCAGTTAAGGGCCACATGAGAATTTTTTTTTTTTGTCTACAACAGGACAGTTTTTGGCCATTTTTGCCCCCTGGCATTATGGTTAGAATGGTTTCTAGGCAGCAGCATAGAGGAATCTGTTCAGGTAGAAAAGGCCTAGCTGTGAAAGTCACTCTTCACTGTTGGGTATAGATGGTGAATGATTTAATCTTTTCTTAGTCTCTCACATCTCACTGCAAATCAAAAACTTGAGTAAACTGCGGACCATCCTGTGGATTCTCCACTTTATGTGAAAATCTGTGAAGTTGATCCACCTGCTCAACATAATGGCTGTTTATCAGAAAACGCCACAGGTTTACATCTCTGCTTGACTGGATGGAAAAGTTAAATAAAAGCGAGGGTCAGAGTCGTTTGGTGACAATTTAACGGTTCTTGCCGCATCGATCGCCGGGTTTACAGAGTCCATGAGCCAGATCAATGCGGGCCGGCGATCACATCCGTCATAATCCTCCGCGGCTCGCAGACGCACAAATCTGCCTGCGTGCTAGGCGGACGGAAGCCACCGGGAAGCATCCGTCTTTGTAAACAACATGGATTCCCCTAAACAAAGTGTCAATAAGAAGATAAACCTGAAGACGACGCTTCGGCTGCTCATTTATTCCGGGGCTGGAAACCGAGCTGAGCCTTCCACTTACAGGCTGTGATTACTCCATTGACTGGGTGCAGGAGAGGGGCCGTGATTTATTTTTTGTTTATTCAAATAAACATTGTCACCGCAGCGGTCTATGACAAACAATCTATTGAACTGCTGTTATAATAAACAAGTTATTCCTCAGACACCTTTCTTTTCTGTCTGTTCAGATGAGGCTGGTGAAGCGAACACCAAATGCGTTCCACGGTTCCATGGATGAACTCAGCTTCACCCCAACAGCAAATGCAGGAATTATCAAACAAATGCTCTTTATTTGTTATTTCTGTATTCATATACTTGAATGTGCAGTTTAGCTACAGACTCATCACTTAATGTGACATTTATGCCACAGCTAACATAGCAGGGATATTTGCCTTCAGGTAGGCAAAACACTCTTATCTGATGTTCTTGTGGTTCATGTTTTTATCTATAGGCCAATTTATTGTCATAATTGGCCAATAAGTTTCAACACTTGTTCCATTTTCAGCTGGTGTGGTTCACTTTCACACTTCACTGTGTCAAACAAATCAAAACATTTGAAAAGCTGTTCTGCTCCTCGCCTGTGGAGGCGCTGCACCAGGACCACTGAAGAAAACAGCACAAAAATCTGTGAAGAAGAGAGTGAGTGCCACTTGTTTCTTGGCGTCAGAGTTTAGTGGTTGTAGGACTTCTTCTTTTGTCCTTGGTAAAAACAACATTTCTCTCCCTAGCGCTAGAGACGCCTGTTTGTTTTGGTTATATTTACCCTGTAACAAAATCCTCGAATAAACGGGAAATGTACACGCTCAAGTGAGTCCTTTTACTTCTTTTTATACGAATTTGGTAATAAGCATGACCATCAAACAATGCTAGAAAAACGATTTCATTAATGAAAAGAAAGAGGGGACACATCAGCGCACTGAAGCGGCTACAAGCTGCCCGCTACATTTAATAATCAATTGTTTTCCTGAAATCATAGTATTTTACCCGTCACTCTATAATTTTTTACAATTAAACAACGAAACAGTCAAATCTAAGTCCATAACCCAGCCTATAAATCAAAAGAAAAAGAAATAGTTCATCAATAATAATAGTCCATCAAAAAAGTCCATAATTAGGCAATCCAAAAAAAAATAAAGTCCCGTTTGCGAAAAAAAACAACGTTGGGGCCCAAAAATATTAATCCGTCTTCGTGCACCAAAAATACAAGAAAGAAAGAAAAAAAATTGGAAGGGTCTCACCGGGTCGGCGTTTGTGTGCCCGGGCGGTTCCCTTCGTCAGGCCTGGATCGCGAGCGCCTCGGGTCCGGTCAACGCTCCGTGTGGCTCTACCTTGCCTCCAGAAGACTTTTGACCCCTTTGTGAATTGCTCTGGCCACGCTTTTAGTCCAGCAGTCAGTTCTCTCCGGGCTAATCTTGCAAGCTCCTCGGACCGTCGCTCGGCGTCTCTTCCAGCGTGCTGCCACACCCCTTTCTCCTCTCCATCAAGTGTCCTCTGTTCCTTTTTATAAGTTCCGGTAAAAGTTGTGACCCAGATATATTTTTACTAAGTGGACTTTCACAAATAATATACATACATACAAGACATCCTTGTATACAGATCAATACAACAAAAATTATGTGTATTTTATTAACCTATATTTTATTCTCGGAGGTTAATTTTTTTTTTTTTTTTTTGCTTGGGATACCTTATTTCATTGTGATGTCACAACCCAGAATCCCCTGCATTATACTATATTTCCTGCTTTTGGAGTGGTCTCTGACTCCTTTGGCATACACGTCTGAATTTGAGCCGATACTTAGCTTTGTAGACGAATCAGAGTTTGCTCTCCAAATGAGTCTGACGTTTTATGTAAACAAACTAGAGCTTGATTAAACAGGACTGGTGTGAATTCACCCATAAAGCCAGAAAAGATAAATACATTTTTGGGATGTTATGTTAAAATTGGGAAATCTATTGTACTTATCTAGGATGCAGCATTAGCACTGGGCTGGTTTAGATCATCTTTTTCTGGCAGGTTCCAGGTCAGCTTTGGTCAAGATCAATCTTCTCACACCGTCGTTAGTTGTGGAGTGCTACAAGGCTTAGGGTCACTTGGGTCACATATACACACATTTCATCAGCTATAATGCCGACATGTTTTATTCTTCAATGTGGCAGAATTAAGAGTTCTGCAAAGAGCAGGCCAGATTTTCTCCTTAGCGATGCAAAAGACTCGTTCAGTTATCTCAAATCTATAGGGATTAGGTTTAAAGGCTGCTACCTTTTCATAAAGCGCAGGCATGTGTCAGACTTGTTCTGCATAAGGTCGGGTCCTGAAGACCCGAAATCAGAATCAGAAATCAGAATACCTGTCTCAACATTTTCTGTTTTGAAAACAGCAGTATGTAACTTTTCTAAAAATAAAAATGTTTTTTAGATATTTGTTTAAACTGTCACCATGTTCTGGCATTATGGTAAGAAACAGATAGTCTGCAACAAAAATCGAGCTCCTCTGCAGATTCTTCCTGATGGCAAACAACGTCATAAATGCTAATGCTAGTTAGCATTGTCTCCGATGATGGCAGATAAGCGGTTTTCCTGTAAGCGGTTTAGCTTCTCCTCTGTTAACTCATTTAGCAGCACTTACAAGACTGATTGACAGCGCTAAGCCCCACCTCCTGGATCTGATTGGTTGTTTTTGATCGGGAGCGGTTCATTTATTCAGATGGCAATAACAGTACAGGCAAAAAAGGCGGAGGATATCATACTGTCACAACATAGTGACAGTTTCAATAAATATGTAAAAAAAAAAAAAAAAAAACTAAAACATTTTTTAACAAAAGTTACATACTGCAGGTTTTATGTGAAAAAGTGGCTGTCGATGTGGGATGGATCTGAAAGCTGACAGTGAGAGTTCCTTCCTGGTTCCAAACGTTGGCAGGTAAGATATTTACGGCTAGCAACGGATCCTTTAATGTGAGTCTTAGCTTTCACAGAAAACGACATAAAATTTTCTTGCAGATTTTATTTCCTCTGTTTTATGCTGTTTGTCTTTTTCCAAGTGAAAGTGTAATTCTCACAAAAAATTAATAAATATTAAAACCGCCTTCCTTCATGTGCGGCAAAGGGCTTAATGGCGGAGCAAGCAGGCATCTGAGAGGAGACATTATCATCCAGGAGGACGAAGGAACCATTAGAACCTGATTAGGTGGAGGAGAGCCGGACGGAAATCACTCCGGAATCGTTTTTTTAAACCGTTAATTAGCGGTTCTGTCGGTGCGCTTCATTCTGCGGGGATGACTAATGCGCCGCGCTCTCCCTCTGCGCCTCATGACCAGTTGCTACATCGCTGTCACATTTGCATATGCAGCTCTGACGGCAAAGAAAAACCCAACCGCCTATTAAGGCGCGCCGCGGCCTCCGTCTGAAACCAGGCGACGTGAAGCTAACAAGATGGCCGGATAGAATCAGTAATTGGCTGATTGTGACACGACTTACAGTAAGTTATGCTGACATGCCAGTGAATACGGAAGGGCAGAATGTATCAGTTTGCACCTCTAATGCTGCTCTGAAACCTAACGGAGGTCGTATCAAACTACCAGCTGGGATTGAAGTGAAGGCTGGAGAACGGCCTGTTTCACAACCTCTCTTCCAAATAAACAAATCCCCTCTGGGCGACGGCTAAGTCATGAGCCCCAGAAGGGTTTCTGAAGAGCTGCTCAGCAGCCTAGTTCCACTGAAATTATAGTTTGACCTCAAATGCACCTCACTTTTACCGCTGCCCAAATATTTGATGGAGAATTTGTGGCAGATGGGATCCGGGCTGCCCTGGTGGGGCTCATTTCATGTCTGAAAAAGGTTCTCACTGATGTGTGTTTTGCTTCATCATTTTCTGTAATTTTTTTTTCCACAGTATGTTTCACTTTTATTAAATTCTATTAAAATTCCTTCCCATCCCTCCCTGCTGCAGCTTTCTTTAGCATTTTTTCCCCGAATACTGTGGAGTTGGTTTGGTAGCTATGTGGGAGATGAAGGAACTCCAAAGGAGGTGAACAGGATTACTGATGACATAAAGTGGAGATATGTGTAAAAACAAGGCAAATGTGAACAAATTTACCAAGAGGTGAGTATTTTGTAATGGACAAGGATTTTTCCAAATATTATTCCAGCCAAATTACATAAGAGCGTCACACTGATGAGGAATTCTTACTGTAACTTTGCCGCCAGCACTAAGTGTGGTTCCAAAGAAAAAAATGTTAATTGATACAATATCAAAGGTTCTAATAAACCGCATCACAGTTTACCACGGGGTAAGTTAGGCTTGTTACAAAAGTCAATTCAACTGATCAATTTTTCTTTCATTTTGAATTGATAGATTACAACAATTGGTTACATTTAGTAATCTCTCTGCTAGACAGCTAATTACCTACGCACAGCTAGTAATGGGACTTTCTCTCTTTGAGTCCTGCTTTGCTTTGTTCTGACTGGCTCCTGCTTGACCGCTGGCGATAATAAGTCAGCAAACCCACAGCATATCGATTACTGACCAGATCAGACATGTGGGCAGTGATCTAACAGTCTGGAAGCCAGCTCTGATTTATCCTCCACAATTACACTGACTCAGAAACATGGAAATGTTTTTGTTGTTATTGTTACTGCTTAGCCATTGATATTGATACCTGTATGCAGATGTTTTTTGACAAAAATGACTTGGCCGCACATATTTTTTCAATAAATACAAAACAAGGAAACTTGAACACAGTTATAAAAAATTTTTGTGAAGTCAAAAAAAATGCCAAAAAATATTGATTGTATGAAACCATGTTTTCACTCCAGTTATAGGGTGTAAAGGAAACTCAGACGCAATTCTCCTTAGAAGACTCATAAATACACAATGTAACCCTGAACTGTTCAGACTGAGTAATGTACAAAATGCGATGGCATTAAAATTGAGATTTCATATCAGATTACAGCAGATCTGACAGTAAAATCTAACTAAAAAAAAACAAAAAACAATTCTAAGTGAGTATGTGTCTCCACTAGCCTGAAGCTGCATTTAAACTAGATTAAAATAACTATGATGATGAAAACCCCCCAGAATGTTGTTGGCTATGTGTGACAGCTAGCTCACAAATTGTTCTGAGTTTTCTCAAAACTTCCGTTACTTTGTGTGTGTATGTGTGCTGCTGAGGGGAGGGGTAGAGGAGTCATGTTGGGCAAAATTACATAGATGTGGAGTGATGATAATATAAGCTTTTAAAGCCAGAAATGCTGCCTTGTACCACACACAGTATTCTGTAGAAGAAAAAAAGGATTTCAGAAGGACTTTCTTTAGTCCAGAGGAAAAAGGGCCGGTTCTCTAGCATCACATTTTCTTAAACATTTTTTGAAAATGTGCATTTTTATATTTTCGAGCTTACATCGTTAAGCATAGTGATTAATCATAATTAATCGCAGCCCTAGACTGTGATTAATCCGATTAAATCAACTAACATTATATTATATTATATTCATTTATGTGCCTGGATGTTGTCTGTTTTCTGTATGGGATCAATTACCGTACTGACATTTATTTAGTCATCTTAAGTACCTTAAATAAAGATTTAAAGGGGCAGTATCACATAAAAATTACCTTTTTGAGCATTACATCATGTAATAAGTTATATTTAAGTCATATTTGATATTGAAAGTAACACATTCACTTGATTGTGTTATAAATTGGCGCTATGTGCCTGGAAAATACATTAGTACTGCCCCTTTAAACACATTATACGCAGAATATGAACATATTTAGCTGTTCAGGGAATAAGTTCACTGTGACAATAGACAGACTGACCCCTGAACAAACCCTGCACAGCCACAATTGATCTCTCATGTTTCGCCTCTGGGCTTGCATATCTGGCCCCACCTGTGAGGCTCCTCCCACACAGAGACAGCTTTATTACGACCCAGAGAGCCGTTGGAGAGAAGCCGGCTGCTTGCACACCCAGGCAGAGCCGACGGCCCTGTAGACGAAACACGCAGCCTGAATACCTTCCATTGCCGCCTCAACAAAACCCTCTAATCCCAAACTCACCTCCCCCTTTAATATGGAAGGCATGCGCTACAATACGTTCTTGGTGCTATGACGGTAGCGAGAGATTTATGACACACAACAGGCTATTAAGGAGCTGTATGTGGTGAGGTAATCAGGGGGGGAAATGGGGTGGAAATTCTCTTCTTCATGCCACATTGATTCATCCTTCAGTGGGAGAAACCTCCCCATTATGCACACCTCATCGGAGAAAAAAAAGAGGGCCTGAGGATGATTACTGCAGACCTGCAGCACAACTGATCCCAGGTTGCCTGGAAGGTCAACAAAGTTCCTCCCTGCAGCATGCAGGCTCTCTGGAGGATGACAGAGAAGCTTGATGCATGGACTGTTGGTAATAACGCTGCACTAGCAGAGGCTGCCAGATGCACCGAGGTGGATTTACACCCCATGTGTTCATGGAGAGCAGACCGGACTCGCAGCGAAACGTTGTGTTTACAGTTAACAGAGCAGACAGTAAGACCAGTGCTAGGTTCTGCTATGGAAGTAGAGAAATGTGTAAGTGTATTAATGACCACAGACCAGAAAATAAATTTAAACTGCCGGCTTATTATTTGTTGAAAAGAAACAGCAATATTACAAACAGTAGACGCACAATGACACAAAATTCAATCCAAAATAGTTTCCCTGTTTCTTTCAGAATATTTTATTTAATCCCTGTTTGACATTCAAACCTAATGTTAGGTATTAAAGGATACTATTTATTTAAACCAAGGTTATAGTTTTATTTAAGTTCAAGATGATACTGTTGATCTATTTAATTTACAGTTTGTTTGTTTTCAATCTTTTTAAATCTATTTTAATTATTTAGTGTTCTTTATTAGAAGTTAAGGTTTTTTAATTTTCTGTTTTAACCATTTCTTGTTTCTATTATAACCCAACAGACAATTTTATATTCCACACACTAACAATGGATATTGAATATGGTTCGAGAAGAAAAAAACCAATAAAACACAACAGAAACAATCCAGCAAAAGACTGAATAACTTGTGCTTCAAATCAGTGTCTTTCCTCTCTGATGATCCTGAAGGGTTAGTTAATCCCGTTTCTCTGAATCCACGGCTTTTTTTGTTGTTGCAGGAAATCATGGGCAGGTCATACCAGTTTGGATGATTCGCAATGTCCAGCAGAGGGCGCAGCTCCTGCTAGACGTCGGTTACAGGGATCCTGGGTTACGACTCGCCATCTTGTTTCTCACTAGCGGAATCCAGCAGAACCTTAAAGGCCTGGTTTAATAACCAACAAAGCATAACAACAATTCTTTTAACTTTGCTTTGTATTGAATAAAGTAATATACTTTATCCACGTTTTATGGGGTTCCACTTGGTCTGGACGACATGGCTGAAAAACGTATCATGATATGAGTGTTTTTTATCAGTTGATATTGATCATTTCTGATTAGTTTTTTACTTTTCAATATCTGACATACTGCCAAGCTAGTTGTGAGACCTTCCCTGTTTTATCCACGCCATTTAAAAAAAATTATTTTTAAGCAGTTATGAGGCATGGCGGCAAAACATGAAACTGCTACTGCACACTCAGCAGGTTGTTGCTAGGTCAGCAAGGAGTGAGTGAGTGAGTTGATGCCTCACACCTAGCTTAGCTAGGGGAGTGGTTACAGCCTTTCCTCTGCCTACATCTCCCAGAATGCTGTGTGGCTCTGGACGGGAGTTCAGTGAAATAATTGAATATTCTGTCTATCAGACGTATTATCTATTACTTATTATCTGTTGATATCAATCCCTTATCTATCACTGGTTTATTGTTTAGGTTCCACTGAAAAGGACTGAAATATCCAGAGAACCTGAAGGCAGAGATGTTTACATAAAGTCGATTTTAAAGGAAGGAGATCAACAACAGGAGAAAAATGTCTTGTAAGTAAAACATTTTGCCAGTGGAGCTAGTACTTTCTTTAAAAAAATCAATATTAAGGAAATACTGACTTAAAACAAGCTCCCATATCTTGCTGAAAAGCTGCTTGTGAGAGAATTTTGTGTTATTTCAAGAATACTAAGCCAGATCTTTAACGTGGTGTGAGTCCTAATTGGACAGGAACTGAACCTCCTCCTATCTTTTACCTGTTTGTCTAAATGTTTCCGGTACGCCATGCAGAGCGAAGGATAATGGCTCGGCGATGGGAGCGGACAGGCTTTGCTGCAGGAGATGATGTAAAAGGCTGTGCTGATTGGCTGAAGGTTACCCTGAGCCGACAGCAAACACATTTCATCACAAAGTTTTAAGGTCAGAGGACGAATCTGTGAGAAGAAACACAGATTAAGAAAGTAAGAAATACGAAAATGAAGAAAATATTTCTACTGTCTGTTCACATTATGATGTTGGCAGAATGACAGATAGAGATCAGAGGTCCAGAGAACCATCCAGAGGTGAGGTGAAGTGAATGAATGATGATAGATTGATGGAAAGAAGTACAAGGACACATTTTGATTTTAAGGATTTTTCTTATTTTACAGTCATCTACTGTTTTGTTTCATTTTTCCCCTCAACATGTACAGACATTAATCCAGCAATTCACTTTCTCCCTTCCCACGGTACAAAATGTTCTTTTCCATCAGTTATCTAAAAGTGCCTGAAGTCTTCCGTTCTGCCTTTGTACAGTATAGTGTTTAACAGAGACTGTCTGCAAGCTGGAGTCCTGTTAAATTACAGCCTGCAGAGAGTCGGGTCTCTAAACCACCGGGGAGCCTTACAGCTCCAGAGCAGCTTAGCCAGAGACATTCTGCGCTTTTTATTATTTACAAAAAAATAAAATAAAAAAATCTTACCAATTCTCTGTACTGTTAAAATGACACAAAAAGAAAAACAGTATCTTCCCGATTTAAAAAGACAGAATATCCAACAGCTTTAAGCAATTTGTTGCAAAGTAAGATGAGGAAAATAAATAAATACAATTTTTAAAAAAAAGTAGTAGACACGTGATTGTTTCTGGTAGCATAATTCTAATTAAGCTGTTGGGGGGTAAAGGGGTAGCATCATGTAAAAATCAACTTTTTTTGCTATTTCCTCATCAAAGACATACCTGGAGTGTTGCTTTGGTTGTTTCATGAAATCCTTTAATCTCCATGGCAATCATTCAGCTGTGAAAACGCCTGGGTGGCCTAGCCCCGCCTTTAAGGATGTAGCTCCTCCTCAGAGCTGCAGTTTCCAAGCTTTCGTCTCACAGAGCAGCCCTTCCCCCTGCGATTCCCCCACTCAGCTCCTTCAGACTAGCCAGCAGCAATTAGCAAACACCTGGTGGAACTGAGCATCTGCTGAGCTCATTATATGAGCTACTGCTCAGTGAAACTTTGGTAAAAACGTCATTAAAGGGTTAATAGAGGAGCCATGTTGTGATGACTTCCTGAAGGCAGAGTTTCAGAAAGAGCAGGGGTTTCTTAAAGAGACAGAGGCTCAATTTCAAGGCGTTACATTACGAAGTCAAATTTCTTTTAAGTCATATTTGATATAAACAATATTTTTTATAAAACCGAAGTTATCATAGTTACCTAATTGTGCTATAAAATGCCAGTATATGACTGGAAAATATATAATTCTACCCCTTTGTAGTGGCTCTGTGTCAATAACAACCCACTCATGCAAAGAAATCAACTCAAATAAGATTATATAGTAATAAAACTGCACATGGAACGAGCATTTGTCATGCTTCCTGAAATGTAATCAATAGCAGAGATTCCATTTTTGTTCCATATGGAGAAACCTGTGTATATGGCTGCACAGTGGTACAGTTGGTAGCTCTGTTGCCTTGCAGCAAGAAGGTCCTGGGTTTGATTCCCGGCCCGGGGTCTTTCTGCATGGAGTTTGCATGTTCTCCCTGTGCATGCTGGGTTCTCTCTCCGGGTTCTCCAGCTTCCTACCACAGTCCAAAAACATGACTGTTAGGTAAATTGGTCTCTCTAAATTCTCCCTAGGTGTGTGTGTGTGCATGGTGTCCTGTCTGTCTCTGTGTTGCCCTGCGACAGACTGGTGACCTGTCCAGGGTGACCCCACCTCTCGCCCGGAACGTAGCTGGAGATGGACACCAGCACCTCCTGACCCCATTGGGGACAAGGATGTTAGAAAATGGTTGGATGGAGAAACAAATTTTTTAACGTCAGTTTCCACATAAACTGTTGTCAAGTTATCCAGGTTAGCACTGCTATACTCTCTGATTTCATCTTCTTCCTTTAGATTTTCAGCTGGATTGAAATCTTCTGATTGAAGAACTTTATTTTCTCCTTCCCTAGCTGATCTCTCCATCCTCGTTTCATCTTCAGACTTTAATCAAGATGTCCATGCTCATT
Organism: Xiphophorus maculatus; assembly: GCF_002775205.1. NCBI lineage: Eukaryota > Metazoa > Chordata > Actinopteri > Cyprinodontiformes > Poeciliidae > Xiphophorus > Xiphophorus maculatus. The sequence continues at coordinate 28,408,828 of NC_036455.1, read as the reverse complement.
TCTCAATTCATCATTTCTCCTGCTTTAAGTCTATAAGTCTACTTCAGATTTGGCTGTGGTCTGTATTCTTGGAGTATTTTACAAGCTGTTCCAAGTGATTCACATTAAACTTTCAAAAAGCTTCAACATGCTTTTTCTGGCACAGTGATCTCTCCAGATCCTTGGCTTTTGGAAGGTCTCTGCGGGGGTCCTTGATCTTGGACAACTGTTCTTATTATTCTTTTGACTCAGAAATCTCGTGCGGAGCTCGTGCTCATGGTGATTTACATTAAAATTCAACTTTCAAATTTCAACCTGTGGTACATAGCCCCAAACGTGTTCAGTGGAACCTGTAGAAGTTTGGAAAATATATATATACTGCTCAAAAAAATAAAGTGAACACTTTACGTGTGAAACACCTGTTTAAGTGTTCCCTTTATTTTTTTGAGCAGTGTATATCAGTAAATGGAACCTTAAACACGTTTCGCAGTTCAGTTCAGTTAAAAATACCTAATTTGTCCCAGAGTGAAATTAAATGTTGTAACTCCAACTATCAAATTTTCTTTAAAGAGTTGCTGTAGATGGTGACTGCTGTAAGCAGTCTGTGTTACAGTGCCTCTGACTGAAGACTCTCCTGTTTCTGCTGAATTCTAGTTGCTGCATTTCCATTACAAATGTGCTCAAAACTTTGTCCATATTGCAAGTTAACCATCGCAATTTTTCAATTGCGATGGTTCTGTTAAATAAAACTTGCAGTTAAAATCACAGGTAAATAAGTTTGTTCACACGGTGAGTCATTAAAAAAATCACACTGCGCCATCATCATCCTACCACTTCTTGTCGTTTTCTTCTTCTTCGTGGTTTCTGCCAGTAGTAACATCTGGTTGTTGAGCGTGTGACAAAAAATGCGTGTGATGAGAAACAAATGTGTTTCCTTTGCAGTTTTGCAAAATAAACAAATTGTGATCTGGCCAAAATAACATCCACCTCGTCTTAGTGGCAAAACTTCTCATCAAAATTTCCATGTTTCTGACACGCTAATTTATTTTCAAAATGTCAAATTGGATGGAACTGATGGGTCTGATGGGAAACTGAACGGAAAACTCAAACCTCCTGGAGAATTACAGCCTGCTCAGTCCTTGGATGTGTTCAGGTTCACCTCCGAATCTCAAGTCCAACTTCTTGATTATATATTTCTACTTTCACTTCTTCTCCCCCTGTAGAAAGTAATATTGGACATTTTTCTTCTGAAACCTAGATTCACCTGTTTTGTTTTGTTTGCATTCAAGATGACATGAGTTTTCTCACACCATGTCACTGCTGCTCCTGTCTGGCAACACCAGCAATAATGTTTGGGAACTTCTTGTTCTTTAGTTTGGAAATGAAAACTCCACTTATAGGGCATTAATATTAATATGGTGCTGTATTATTTTCTAAATATTGACAGATTTTCGCTCATATTTTGGCCTCCTGAGCCATCTTCAGTAATCCTCAGCTGTGCAATTCCCCTTTAGTGCAAATAACTCAACTTATCAACTAATCTGTTTTGAGAATTTGTGAACTGCTTTGGTGGTTTACTGACATCTGGTGTGACTTTCATTTCAAAAGACCTCTTAGAAATGTATTTACTGTGACAAATGATGTGTTCAATTCTTAATTCCCCAGCTGTATCTAATTACGTAGAAGTATGCGAGGAAAAAATATAGAACTTCTTTGGGAACTCTGAACTTTAAATTACCGTCTGGGAGATATGTCCTCATAACAAAGTGAAATAATCCCAAAGTAACACGTGGAAAGTGGTAATATCTCATAATGATTCTGTTTGAAAATGTCACAATATAAATTGTGGCTCAGGTCTGATCTTACTGTTTCCAAAAAGTTGGCTTGTTTTACAAGATTTGAAAGATAAAATGGAATGAATACAGCATTGACATTCCCACTGAGTTAATTAGAGCTCCGTCTGGTTCTGGTTAGTTATGATATTAATATATCATGGTTCTCTTTGAAGTAGAATTGCATTAATGCAACAGATTTTTTTAGATAAATAAAACAATCATGAAAATTATGTTTGTTTGTTTTTTACAAACATATCATATATATACGGATATATATATATATATAGGGATGTATATATATATCCCTATAGCCTAAGAAAGATTACAAAACGTTTCAGAAGCTTTTAAAGGTTAGAGTTAATCTTCTTTTATGTTGTGTGATTTGAAAAAGTCTCAGGAAAAAGATAAATGACAGAAGTTAAATAAAATATATTTTACATTCAAACTCTGCTGTCACTGAATCAGAAAGCTGAGCCTGACAGCATGGTTTACAGGTCTGAATATACAATAAAAAAATAACATTATTATAATAATAATACATTTTATTTGTTTGACGCTCTTTTAAACACTCCGATACTTTACGGGAATAAAGTAAAAATGCAAACAAGAGTAAATATATTACACAGAAATATAAAAGGAGACTAAACACAGAGCATGTAAAAATAAAATTTGAACAGGTCTGTATTGTTGAATGTACACAAATAATTTTAAGGTTAGTGTGATAAGATTTAGTTCTGCAGACATGAACCTAAATTATATGTTCATTTCTCCAGGCATGAACCTATAATGTCTGCAGGGCCAGCCCAAGGCATAAGCAAACTAAGCAGCCGCTTAGGGCCCCAGGGCCACTAAGGGGCCCCCTCAGTGGAGCTGATTTATATATTTTTTAGTAATCATTTCTATGTCATTATAATATCAAAAACACACAATTTCACCATGAAGTGATTTGTTTTTACAATAATATATATTTGATAATGTATGTAGAAAGTATTTTATTGATAAAAAGAAGAAACAAATGCTCTTGGTGGCCCCTGGTGGCCGCGGTAGGTACCGCACGCTTCACCGGTAACATGAGCATCTAAACGTCCAAAACTCCGGTCAGAAGATTAATAAGCAAAACTGTGTCTCAAAAAAGGACTGACCCTTCAGGGAGGGAGAAAAGAAAGAAGAATAGAAAAAAGCCAAGATAAAGGTTTGTTTTAATTAGTAATGTAATGTGAAAGATTTGTAAAGCTGCTAATAGAAAATTATCTTGATAGCGACCTGGACCGGTCCAGTTCAACAGCCAGACATTTATGCTGGGGTCTTTGTGTTTGTGTGAAACCGAGTTTAAACTTTAAATGAGTTGATTCTCATGGTGGCTCTGGATGTTTCTGAGGTATTTTGGCTTCAAAACGGCCTTTGATAAAGTTTGATAACGATAATTAAAACTTGTCAATGTTTGACTTTGTCTAGCAAAATGTTTCTACGTCAGGCTACATGGCTGCTACATCGATGAGCTGCTATGCTGTAGTTGGGGATTTGTTGTTTGCTGCTGAGTAAAATCATTTTGTGGCTCAAACAAACATTATTTTTACATCAACTTCTAAGTTATGTGAAACTTCTGTTAAAATCATTTGAAGGCTCAGAATCAGTCCAGTACCGGTACCGGTCCACATTCTCAGGGGAGAAAGACTCACCTGGTATAAATAACTTTTTTTAGCTATTGGAGTAATGCTGAAGAGACATTTATTTAATCAAAGAATGTCATGAATATGTGTGTAGAGCTGCACCACTTGCAGTTTTCTGGCCGATCCCTGGTTACCGATCTTTAAAGAACCTGATCTGCCGATTTTGATTTTTTGTCTGAAATTTTACTAAATATAGCAAGAAAGTCACTGAGTTGGCAACAGTGGGGCGAATATTGTTAACTGTAAACGTTCAGACCTGACCTGGTGGGTCGGTCTGTCAGTCAAATCTCTCACTGCAGAGCAGAAGACGACAGAGGCTGATTTTTAAACCTTTGCTGACGAAGATAAGACTTAGACTTAGACTTAGACTGACTTTATTGTCATTTTGCATGCACAGGGTGTATACAGAACCAAATTTCATTGCATTCGGCTCAGGACAATGTTTCGAGGTTCCAATGTTGTGATAAGATTAGGGGATAAGTTGGGCTTCACGTGTAAATATCAGCCGATCACGATCCCCCAAAATTAAGAAAATCGGCGCCCAGAAATCAACTGGTTGATAAATCAGTTAGCCAATAAATGTATCCTATATTATACATGTATATAATGTAAACAGCTCTGTCAGAGATGCAATTAGTTCATAGCAGGTGTGTGAAGGACCTAATGATTGGACAGCTGACTGCAGCCAGTCCACATTGTTAGTAGAACTAGCGGGCCCCAAAACCACATTTCGCTTAGGGCCCCATGGAGGCTTGGACCAGCCTTGAAAGTCTGCATTATAGGTTCATGTCTGCATGAACTAAATCATGTCTGCATATTTAGTTCTGCAGACATGAACCTAAATTATACATCAACTCTGACAGTTAAGTCTGAAAAACATTTTAAAAACATGTTCTTTGAATTTAGCAAGTGAAGATTCGTTCTACAAGACGAACTTCCCGGGTTTTTTCCCTGGGTGCGATTTCAGCTCCTTCCATGTTTGACTGACTCCATTTGCAGCACATCCTCTCAGTGCAGAGCTGCAGCATTAAATCCACTTTTTTCCCCATTTCACTCAAACTCTCATGCTACTGGTAAAAACCCTCCCGCCTCTCATACATTCTGTCCTCTCTTTGATTTGACATTTTCGTTTTATTATGTTTTGCCAGTGGGCCCCTCTGCGCTGCCATGACGGGGCCCGACGTGGAGCTCTAAGACTGGCGCAACGTGGCCCTCCAGCTCATCACTGGCCAACACTCGGAGCAGACTGGCCCTGCTGCGGTCAAGGTTACGATGCGGTGAAAACCACTGGCCCCACGCTCTGGGCCACCGCCGGGTAATTTCAGGGCAGCTCTGCTCTGTCCCAAATGCCTAACATGCCATTTAGAATCGGACTGAAAATCCCCAGATGGGTCAGAAAGTGAAATGCGATGCCAGCTGGGAACAAAAGTGACAGATTCCGACAAAAAAATAAAAAGTTCCATCGTTGACGTTCTGGTTTAGATCGGCCAGCTTAATTTCAACGACCATTGTTTAGTTCGTGTGTAGTTGGAAGCCAAAGTGTCTAATTAATTAGACAGAAAAAAGAGCAAAAGCTCTCTTCAAAGCCAGTGTTTTTAATTAATACAGGAGAATTAGGAGAGAGGCACCGGGAGCATTATTGATCTTTTACCACTTTTAATTAACTGAGTGAGTTATTTAGGCTGCTGTTTTACTTTGCTTACAGCTGATTATCTATGTAGTGCGACAGCTGATGCGCCTCAACCCCCTATGTGTTTTTATGACATAAAATGCTTTTTAAATTTTATTTAAGAAAAATAACATTTAAAAACCACGGGTTGATACGCCTTTACATTAACCGGTTAAGTTCATTCTTAAGATAAAATGTCTACGATCTGAACAACTTTAAATTAAACCATTTAGTGAATCAGGAATCTGAATCTTACGGAGCCCTCTAGGGGACATGGGGATTTTTTTTTCTTTTGCGTTACCTCGCAATACTTTTGCGTTACCTCGCAAAACGTTTGCGTTACCTCGCAATACTTTTGCGTTACCTCGCAAAACGTTTGCGTTCCCTCGCAAAACCTTTTGCGTTACCTCGCAAAACGTTTGCGTTCCCTCGCAAAACCTTTTGCGTTACCTCGCAAAACTTTTGCGTTCCCTCGCAAAACTTTTGCGTTACCTCGCAATACTGTACTGGTCAGTTATGCAGCATAATTGAATACCGCAAGCCTTTCCTACGGTGGGCGCCGTACTTTATGCTTTAATATAAGGTTATGTGAGGTATTTCCATGAATGTTAGTATCTTTTTGTGAAATATCTGAAGTTTTATATCTTTCTTTAGGATAGAAAGACACCACAAACCTACGATATAAACAGAAACCTTCCGTAAGTAGGAAAGAAATAAAAATACATCCTAATTTGGACTATTTCTGAGTTATTATCGCGGTTAATAAATAATCTGACAGTTTTGATTGTGTCTCTGTTGTGTTCGTAACCTGAATGGTTTAAAGAGCTGCTTTCAGTGCCGCTCCATCTTAACCTTAACAGACATAAACATGCAGTAAAAAATAAATCGATTTTCAATCAGTGTTTTGCACCAAACAGTTAATAATAATAAACACGTTTTCACTGAGGCTCTGTAAGAGCCATATGAATGAAATAAGTAATTATTGATATGACAGGAGCAGCGGCTTTGACACTTAGGTGTGTCGACGTGGGAGTGACGTCACCAGGTATGAATGGGAAGGATACTGGCTTTGTGTGTATTAGGAAGCGGTGAGTGGGGCGGTCAGTCCTTGCAAAGTTTGGAACCTGATCATCAAAATGGAATAAATCGATAATTGTGACAGAACAAAGAAATGGTTTGGAGCTGATTGATACACGGACAGATGAGATTCCCCGAGATAACCCAGTGCGGCCCTTTACCATCATTAGTTTGTCGTGTGTTTAATAATAAAAACTTGTTAACAGTAAAAACTGTTTGGTGCAAAACACTGATTGAAAATCGATTTATTACTGCATGTTTATGTCTGTTAAGGTTAAGATGGAGCGGCACTGAAAGCAGCTCTTTAAACCATTCAGGTTACGAACACAACAGAGACACAATCAAAACTGTCAGATGATTTATTAACCGCGATAATAACTCAGAAATAGTCCAAATTAGGATGTATTTTTATTTCTTTCCTACTTACGGAAGGTTTCTGTTTATATCGTAGGTTTGTGGTGCCTTTCTATCCTAAAGAAAGATATAAAACTTCAGATATTTCACAAAAAGATTCTAACATTCATGGAAATACCTCACATAACCTTATATTAAAGCATAAAGTACGGCGCCCACCGTAGGAAAGGCTTGCAGTATTCAATTATGCTGCATAACTGACCAGTACAGTATTGCGAGGTAACGCAAAAGTTTTGCGAGGGAACGCAAACGTATTGCGAGGTGACGCAAAAGGTTTTGCGAGGGAACGCAAAAGTTTTGCGAGGGAACGCAAAAGTATTGCGAGGTAACGCAAAAGTTTTGCGAGGTAACGCAAAAGAAAAAAAAATCCCCATGTCCCCTAGAGGGCTCCGTAGAATCTGAACCAGGTGGATGCAGGACAAAAACATAAAAACGGTTTTCTGCAAAGTTACTTGAAAGACAAACTAATTCCAAGTTGAGCTTACAGAGTTCTTCTTCTGCTGCTGCTTGTTCTTCTTCTTGAGTTTTATTTCCGGTGGGCAAACAAACGTTAGGTAAAGCTTCTTAGTGGAGTGACATGACATAACCAAAAATCTAACAAAAAAAAAAGAAATTTGATCTTTTATACAGTTAAAAAGTGAACGGTAAATTTATGAAACTCATGTAACCCACGTGACTTGACCCTGTTTTTGTTACGTCCTACTTTTAAAGAAAATGATTTCGGTTTCACACCATGTCACTTCCTCCTGCTCACCCTGGCTGTGCTCAGACTATGTTACTGTTTGCTAAACAACTTCGGCAAGATGAACAGTCATTGAAATTCAAAACTATTCAATCTTCTAATCGACGGTGAGTTGCCCATTTGTTTTAACATACTGTCAGTTGCTGCGCTAACACCATAGCAACGATTACGGCATTTAAAATGCATAAATGCAAGACTTCATAGAGCTAACAGCTATTTTGGCTAGCGTTTTACCCTTGTCAATACGGCCTTGTCAATCATGTATTTACTTGGTATCTTAATAAATGTACTTGATAAGTAAGCCGAATTAAAGGTCATACATATTATAACTAGGACATTTTTGGTTTCATATATTTGTACTACTTTATGGTATTTTTCTTACTTTTTGACAAACTGCTTCAGTGGCAATGCGTTTTTTTTTACTGATTGAATGAATCAGAAGCGACATTTTTTGGACCTGTTGCGCAACTATTATTTAAATTGAACGTTTTACTCCTTTGTTAGCCTTAAAGCTAACTGACTTTGAGAAAACATTTTTGAAAATTCACCTTAGTTGACATAAGTCAAATGTTTATGAAATGTAGCATTTATTATAAGTTTTTTTTTTAATGGTTACAAACCATTGAAGCTAAAGCTAATCTACATACGGCCAACATTGTGGTAGGAAATCAACTTCTTTATTGGGTTTGCTCTGAATACTTTGAACAGTTTTCCCACTTGGTCGGACATTTTGGAACAGTTTCCCCATAGAACATTGATTACTGCTCATCTGACGGCACCGAATAACCAGCAATCACACAATAAAGACCAGTTGTGGTGCTTCTGTTGAAGAGAGCAGCATGATACTGCTGAACACGAAGCCCGATCTGCATTTGTAGTCACGCTCTTTGTGCCTCTCCTGCTGAGACTCGCCTCTGTTTTAGGAGCCAACAGTCAGTTTTGAACCAAAAGCATGAAAACAGCTGGACTCAGAGGGTGGGTTACTGCCAAGCTGGAGGGTGGGGGGGAAAGACATGACTGAATTGTTCATAGTCACTGAGTTTTCTTCTGCTTACAAGGACTGGGAGAAATAAAAGACCATAAAGTGAAACCCCGCTTGCAGAACATATGCAGGCGTCGCTGCAAAAACAAAACACTACGAAACTGTCATTGTCATGTGTAAGAGATATCATTTTATTATTCACAGTCCTTAAACTTTGTCATACTTGCCAAAAGAAGTGCTCACATGTGAATTCTTTGAAAGAAATTAATTCACCTGATTGTAAATGCATACAATTTTTCTTGTTTTCAAGTAAAGAAGAAATTTTGGAAACTCTACCCCCTAATGGCCAGTCTTACTCTTGTTGGTTTTGTAAAAAAGAGGATAATTTAATGTTAACTTTGGACAAAATGTTTGGCTCTTTCCTCTTTAATTTTCCCGGGATCCTCAGCGAGTGGCGGCGTCGTGCTAAAGTGAAAACAACAACAAAGCGTGTTGACGTCACAGATCACAGAGTTTAATCTCATACAAGGCAATCAACAACAAAGCTGCAGAGGAACAGAGATATGCATTTTTCTCATAAAATAAAGACAGACAAGGGGAGAGAGACAAACACAAAACAAAGACAAACAAAAAGGCAAAGACGCGTCTTTGGAGAGAGAGCCGATGCAAAAAAGGCAAAATGGTGGCCGCTCTCTGGATTTTTAGCGCTGACATGAAATTTTATACTGAGTGGGTGTTTCTTCAATTTAATATATTCAATTAAGGCGTTCCGTTCTTCGACCAATTAGAAACTCCTGTAGGGGCTCAGAGAAACTTAAGAACCTCCCTGATTTACGGCAAAGATTGGAGGGCCATCTGGTTTTTGTCTAAGTAAAAGGGCGGACCACTGAGTGCTAATCCCTGTCTGGTACGGGCGGATCCCTGGCGCCAAAAGGTCCTGAGATGAGATTTCGCAGATACCTCTGAAGTCTCTTCCCCCAAACTCCCGTACTTCTGCCCCATCGGAATGCTAATTTTATGGCTCTGTGTGACAGCGGGAGGCCCCTGCTTGTCTGAATGCCTGCTCATTCGGCCCCATCCCGCATCTCAGACAAAACCTGTTCCAAATAAGAGTATTGAATATAACTTTTACACATGCTGTAAGATTAACTGTATTAAGCACTAAAAATAATCATTTTTTCTCAACAGTTTCAATATGAGGGATATGTACTGTATCTGGCTTCAGGTTGAGAGAAGTTTGCTCCCACTCCTTTCAGTTGCAAGATTTTGACACGTTTCTCAAATTTTTATTTTGACTCAGCCCAGAAATCCCCATTTCTTAAACCTCAACTAGACTTTAGTGGACTGCTTTGGTTTCAGTCATTAATGTGTCACAGGGTCGATTTCTGCTTCATTTTTTAGTATGTTTTTTTTATAGATGGTAAGCAGACTGAATTGACACAGTGCTTTTCTAGTTATTGATCACTCAAAGCCCTTTCATCCATACACTAATACGCAATAGACAACTTAGGTCACACTGACTGACAAGCTGGAATTAAACCCGCAAACGTCTAATCACAAGTCTTTGGTGTGGCGAGAGTTGAGGACAAGGATATGTGATTAAAGTCAGATCAGAAATATCTGGTTATGGGCTTGGTGTTTGCAGTCTGCTGGTGATAGTGCGGAGGATATCGCAGGCAGCAGCAGCAGCAATAACCCAGGAGGAGACTTACACAGTTACTGCGATTATATGAGAACTTAAGAGGTAAATATTACGGCCTCATGCTAACAGCTAGCAGGTCAATGTCCTTACTGGAGATTGTTACAAGTTCACACAAGTTTGTAATTGCCGTGTTTCCATTAAATAAGAAATTAAATTTAAAATACATGTGAATAAGCTAGTTCAAGGCATTGAAAATCATGGAAGTGATGGATGTAAACAGTTACATGAGACATTTTCATAATTCAGCCATCAGAGGAGATGTTGGCATCTTATTCAGGTATTGGAGCGACGGACTTCTGATACTTGGAAGCGACTACGTATTTGGCGCTTTGGGGCTGTTGTACACTGCAATTTTGCAGAAGAATTATGGATTCAACACGTTGGAATGACACACAACTTTTTACGAACTGTGATACGTCATCCTCCTACTACTTCCTGCCTTCTTCTTTGTCCTCTTCGTCGGTAGTAACATCCGGCTGTTGATCACATGACTCGTGTGATGTAAAAATAGTGTTTTGATACGGCTGAAAACCTCCTCATCCCGGCACAAAAACAGTTCCTGATAGTTAAATGCCCGGTTCTCCTCGCCTCTCCTTTTCTCTCTCCCTGATTCTGCCGGCCGGGAGTCCAGATTTAGCGCAGTCAGCCATGTCTCAGTCAAGCAGATCAGGGGCACTCATGCTACTCTGCCTGTTGTCCGTTTGATGGCGGGTTAGAGCTGCCAACTCATCCAATCCGTTGGGAAGAGATCTCGCGTTTCCCTCCATGATGGACGGGATGACAGGTCTGTACATCTGGGGGATTGTGGTTTGCTAGGTGGGATTCGGCACAATGGAGGTTTTGTAGAGCATGGACAACAAGGAGAAGATTCTATGGCTCAGGTTATGCTGGAGGGACTACATGACCCCTTTAGGGTGGACAGCGCCTTGGGGGTCCCTCAGAATAAGCCAGAGAGTGTTGCATGTGAGAGGGATCTCACATGAACCTGATTCCCTCGTGAGAATATTTTAGATTAGTAAAAGAGAATGGATGGTAAACATTAGGAGTTTGTTTGAATGTGACAGCTCTGAATGTTTCATTAAAGTTGCAATAAAGAGACAAGTAGCAACTGCAGTAGAATCGCTTCTTAGAGACTCACATGGAAAAAGACATGGGTATAAATGAATTCTGAACAATAGTTTAGTGAAACTCAAATAAAAAACTGAAATATTCTGAAATGTGCAAATTATAGAGAACTAAGAGTTTTCTCTCAATATGCTACCCTACAATGACGAGAGAAATGTGTACTAAACGTATAGTTAACGGGGGTGCACTGATAAATTGGGCTCGATTTTCTTAATTTTGGGAGATTAGTGATCGGCCAAGATTGGTATGTGAAGCCGATCTGATTTGTAGATCTTATCCATCTCAGCAAATGTCTAAAAATCAACCACTGTCCTCTTCTGCTCTGCCGTGAGTGCTTTGACCGTTGGCCCTGAACACCAGGTCACGACTGCACGTTCACAGTTAACAACAGTCACCCCACTGTTGCCAAGTCAGCAATTTTCTTGCTATTTTTAGCAGGATTTCAGACAGAAAAATTGGTATGGCGGAGTTGGCAGGTCAGGCTTTTTAAAGATCAGCTGGAAAACTACGATCATGCACCCTGATAATGAACAGATTTTTGCTCATTTGTTTTATTTTTTTTACAAAGGAATTATTTTAGGGGGAAAATGTTTTCTGACTCAGTTTTGATCAGTTAAAATAACCAAGTAAATACATAACATCATGGTGTTTTAAAACCGCTTATTAAAGCAAAACCCTTCCTGTTATGGACCACACTCAGTATATACAACCCCTGTACGTCTCTGTAAAGCAACACTGCATCTTCTAAGCTGTCAGACTCACAGATGAGTTCTCAATTATACGCGGCGAGGAACCATGTATGGTAACCCGACATGCTCCTCCTGACCCTCTCAGCTCCGTAGATTGGTTATTGATCCTGCTCTTCGTACACATATTGCCACATGCACTTTTTCCTCCACAGCCAAGCTTTTATGTGGAGACGGCCCGACCGTGGAGGAGTTTCTTGTTACGTGAAAAATGCTGAACGGCATGAGCAGTGTCACCTTCGACTGCCTGTCCCCTCCTATAAATAATGATTCTTCTTCAGAGGACCCGTCAGCTTAGCTTTGTGGGACAATATTTACGAAAGCATTTATTATTTATTTATTTTCCCAATTCAGTAGATGAACAATTTTCATCATCTGACGCAGCCTTTTGACTCCTCTCTGACGGTTAGAGTGGACGTGCTGCGCTAATCCTCTGCAAACAAAACGATCAATAAACAGGATAAAGGTGGTCTAATCAATCTATGCTGTTTCGTATCAGTCGTGTCACTGGAGAAACGTCTGTTGGATTTAAAGTACACTGTACACTGCCAAAATATGACATCTTACCAAGTCATTTTGGTCCAGTTTCTAGTGCAAATATCTCAGTTCACTTGAAATAAAACAAAACTAACTTATAAGTAGCTTTTCAGCAAGTAATAGGATGTTTTTTTAAGTCAATAATTCCTTAATATTAATGAAAACGTATTCGTTCCACTGGCAGATTATTTCAATTATAACATAGGAAAAGTGTTTTGTTATAAGTGAAATAATCTGCCAATTGAACTAATATTTTTTCATTAATATTAAGGAATTATTGACTTAAAATGAGCTCCAAAAACCTTTCCTGAAAAGTTACTTAAGAATTAGTTAGGTCTTATTTCAAGTGTGCTAAGGTGTTTGCACTAGGAACTGGACCAAAAATCACTTGGTAAGATTTTGTGTTTTTGCAGTGCAGAAACCAGTTTTTAGTTTATTGTCCTTTATTACATTTAAAATAACCAACATATGACATTTTAACACTAATACTTTCCTTCCAACTGCCCTCTCAATAGTATGAAGAAAACACTTCATAAAGCAGGAATGGAAGTCTTGCAAATTTACGTCTGGACGTGAATAATAAGAATGGGAAAGAACATTTTTTCTTGTTTTTTTTTTAAGTTTTTTACTCTCATAATAAACATTGTTTTCCAAAAAGAAAAGAAATTTGATCACAGCAAAAATCATTTCAATTAGCACTTTTAAGGGATTTATTTTAAGGGATTTAAAAAACCTTCTTAAAATAATCAATTTAACATTATTCACGATTATAGAAACTGTTTTCACACACTTTGCCTGTTTTTGACACAAACCCATGAAAACATCAAAAAGGTCCGACTTCACAAAGGCAAGTGGCCCACGTAATCATGGCAGGTTCAGTTTTCTTGAGGAAGATTCGTTAGAATACCTTCAAGTTGTAATGTGACAAGATGTGGAAAGGTTTAATGCAGGTCCTTTTATTCGACTCAGTTTTAGTCTTCTACTTTGGTTTTTCATGTAGGAAAGAATCATTTAATCCCGATTTGTAATGCTTAGTTATTGCTTGTTCTTCTGTTTTGAGCCTTGATTCTGATACACTTGTTAATGCGACAGCAGTTTAATGGAGTGCAACTTTATTTCACTTTTCTTTTCTGACTGAACCCGACAGAAGCTGTAAGACTGCATGTGAGTTTATGTACTCTAACATTTTAATATTCTTCCTTTGAACTGCGCTCTCTGCATGCATTACATTAGAGGATGAAATGCATGGTGATTTTATCTAGAAGTGGCTCAAATGAAGATCTGAGTGAAACTTGTAAGTAGCTGGACTTTGATATGCATGAAATCGTATTAATATGGAAGTGTTGGGATCATGCTGAACAGCAGAGGGGCGTTCGCTTTCACCTCAGCTGCTCCAAAACAGGCTGAAGGGCAGAAATACAGTTTAAGTCTAATATTACATAAACTGTCAAAACTAAAATAAAATAGACTGACTAAAATTTTCTTGCTATAGGTCTTCTATGATTACCAAAAATATTCCAGTTTGCTATAAAAACAACTTCAGAATTTCAAGAAAGCAACAAGTCCATCATTAAATATATATATATATATATATATATACTAAAATTACGCAACTTTGTAAAAATTAAAAACTATATATTTTTAACAAATAGACAACCAAAAAGAGTTTTTTTTTGTCAGTGTGAGAAATAGATTAAATGGTGACCTTACCAGCATACATATATAAACCAGATTAAAAAACTGTACAAAAATGAGCTGACTGGAAAATATGCTGTACAGGATAAGTGCCTCACAGGGCAAAATTGCTACTTTTGATCTTAATAATGTAACTGTAATTGTATTTAACGATAAATAATTGTATAATCAAGGATGAGAATAGGAAGATTAAGAGTTATTTGTTGATGTGTATGACATGGGCAGGAGATCATAAGATCTTTTAATTTTTCTAAATGCTCCTTTTTGAGCAATTTGTGTAAAATTCCATGTCAGTCGTCAATTCTGCTTTACTTTTTTTATCATCAGTTCGAAATAAATAAGTATCGCTCACTACACCAGCATTGATCAAATATAAATTTGTTGAGGGAAAAAAGAGGTTGTGTCATTTTATGCACCGAATGTAAATATGTGGCTCCAGCTGCATGTGAGTATAATCAACAGTCAGGAGATGAAAAACAAAAAACTGGTTCTTGGATATGCTTGATGCCCTCAGGTAATGAGTGAGCACAGATACAAAGGAAGTAGCTCTCTCACCTTGCCTATGTGGGTGTTTGGGTTTTTTTTTGCTTTGTTTTGAGCTCAGATGCTCATACATCATTCATCTCTCCTCCCTGACAGGCAGCCAGCTGTGTCCGTGTCAGTGTTCTGTCAGAACAGTCGCGCTCTTCAATCAATCATCTGATTACCCATTCCAGCGTTTTCAAAGATGAAAATGACGAGCAGAAATGAAAAAAAATGTAAAAATGCCAACGTAGGCGGGATTACCCGGCGACGAAGGTTTCCACTCCTCCCCACCCTCCCCAAGGAGACAGGGGGGTAAAACATCTCCTAGTTACCGACACATAATTGGGCTGATGTGACACCTCGCCGTGGACCCTGTGCTCTGTTTATAGGAGCCTCTCCAGGAGCGCCGGCGATGAGGCGAGGCATCGACTCGTGTCTTTTGCTGTTGTACAACAGAAATCAATGATTCGTAAACGGAGCTCGTTGACCCGGAACGCGCCGGTTGTCGCTGGGCTGCCAGATAGGCACCCGCTTGCCGCTGCCGCCGCCGCCACATTCGACATGATTATGCACAACCAGATGATCAGCGAAGCCATTTAGTTGAATGAAAAGAACACCCGCTCAGGAGCCTTGACAGCATTCGGTAATTACTTGATCTCGCCGTCATGGCCTTTGGTAGCGCATGGGGCGGTGAATCCAGAGCTCTACATCCCCCGTGTGAAGTTTCATACTGAGCTGCTGCCCGTGCTTTGCAGAGCCCAACTCACTGTAACTGACAGACCTGTGCATTCACACAAACACACGGCTCCTTTCTTTCTGTCTCAGAAACCCTGAAGGAGCAGGGGTCTGGCAAACGCCGCTCCACGTTGAAAGGGATTAGAAAGATTTGTAAGTGCTCAAGCTGACTCCTTCATGTCAGGACTGTAGCAGCAGCTTGAGGGCTGCAGAAAGTTTGCTTTTTCTCTCTCTCTCCATTTCCAAATGGTGAAAGAGTTTTCGTTTTTCCCCTTTTCCCTTGCTTTTTTATTTTATTTTATTTATTGAAGCTTTTCTTAGCCATCCTGCTGAGGCTAATGTGAAGTACAGAAACATGGTTTCGAAACCCTCCCGGCCATATCATTCTTCTGGAAGTGTAGAGCTGCATTTGCTCTCATTGGAGGATCATTTTCTCTGTGGGTTTATGATGGCGTTAAGGAGCCTCTTCTGCTGTAAAGTGGCTGCGCTTTGAGAAAGAGAGTCTGTTTCATTCTGACTGTAATATCCCTCCCTGAGGAACCCGGGGTCAGTTACAGCTGAGGAGCGTTTTGCAGAGATCAGACGCAACGCTGGGATGTAACCAATAATTTGCATGCGTTTCATTTTTGATGGAAATTTTAAAATCTTGAACTTTTTCACAATATTTACGTTTTTTTCGATGAACCTTTATAAAGAGCATATCTCACGTTTAACACAGCAGATGGAAGCCATTTTATCCTCCATATGGAATCTGTTCAGAGAGGTGTGACAAAGGTCATTGTTGAAATGACTTCTATGTTTTGAAAGACAACCAAAAAGCCAATAATTAACTTAGTTTTCTTTCCTTTGCTATGAAATATTAGCTCCTTTAAATTCATAAAGAATTTTAATGGCTTATATTTGATACCATCCAAAGTTCCTTTTCTAGTGAACAGAACTTTGAATTTTTTCTTGCCGCTCTCACACTTAAATGCTTCGGATTATTAAACAAACTTTAACACAAGCAAAAAATAATTGCATTTTTAAATTGTGAAAATACTTACTGAAAGCTACTCAAACTTATACGCAAGTTTATATTGTATTTGACAGCCCTTCCTGTTATGGTTGATGAACCATAACAAGACGGTTTCTCAAGAAGGTTTGAGAAACCTTGTTATAATAAGTTTTATACTTCATTATGATGTGAAACTATCTTGTTTTATACTTCTCCTGAATTAATTGTTTCTGGCAGTTAAACGCTTCCGTAGAAACCAACTGGCACCAATGTGAAAATCACTTTTTGTAATGTGTCGTATTTAATTTGGTGTACCAATATCAGCATCAAAGAAACATCATACTAACAGTAAAACATGGTGTTTTCAGCACTTTGACTTGCTGTTGATAAAATTACGATGGAAAAATAAATTCTGCTCTAAACCATAAAATCTTGTTTGAGAATGTCTCCAGCTGCCTTTTCATCACGAATGTCAAATGTGCATAAAATTTTGTCAATATTCCACTAATGTTGAAAAAACACAATGTTGCAATTGCAGTATTCCCATTAAATGAGAAGCTAAATTAAAATCACTTGTGAATAACTTTGCTCATGCAGTAAGTCATCAAAAAACATGGCTGCTGTCATCCTCGTACCACTTCCTGTCACCTTCTTCTTCATGGTTTGCGCCAGTGGCAACATCCTATTGTTGATCATGTGACTCGTGATGCGAAAAAAGTGTTTCATTGCAGTTTTGCAAGATAAAGCAATTTTGATCCAGCAATTTCGTGTTTCTATTAAGTGATTTTTTTTTTCAAAATGTCATGCAATTAAATGCAATTATACAGGCAATGAAAACGCAGCTGCCGTCACGCTATCAGTTAGCAACCTTAATCTTAAATGCAAGTTCACCTTTAATTGAATCAAAAAGAGAGTGTTCGGAATGACCTAATCAAAGTACTTCCCTTAATCTGATTGACGTGCTGTGGCATGACTTGAAACGAGTCGCTGGTGCTTAAAGACACTCAACTGTGGCTAAATTTTAAATATTTTTAGAATGCGTGGCCCGAAATTTGTCCACAATGTGGTTGTTCTAGGAGAACATCTCATTTTCAGATAGGAACAAATTATTTTAGAAAGGGGTTTCCCTTAATAATACATTTTATTCATCATTATTGACATTAAAATTTATTTGATGATCTGAAACATTTGAGCATGACAGAAAGAAAAAAGAAGTCCATAAGAGGGAAATAGTTTTTCGCAGAACTTAAGATACACTACAAAAACAAAATCTATGTTTTGTCTAGTTTCCAGTGCAAATATCTTTTTACACTTAGAATAAGACAAAACTAACTTACAAGTCACTTTTCAGCAAGATATTGGAGCTTGGTTTAGTTAACAACTTAATATTGATGAAAAAGTATTAGTTCCACTGGCAGATTATTTCACAGGTAAAGAGACATTTTTCCCATTGCAGGTAACTTGCTAAAAAGTTACTTGTAACTTAGTTTTGTCTTATTTCAAGTGTAAGATAGTTGTACTAGAAAAAAAACAAGAATAATTGCTAAAATTGAGTGTTTTTGCAGCCTGAAGTTCTGTTTCAGGTTTTCTCTGGTTTTAAACTTTTCAAAAACACACATCCTGAAACTATTAGCATTGATCAAAAATATTTCTGAATTAAGAAAAAAAAATTGTTACAGCACGAAAAGTGGGAGCAGGGCGGGGAATCAATCTCACAGAAGCAAAAAATTTTTTTACCTTTATCCTGACTGAAAGCATTCTTCATCCTAAATAAAATGATTATATGTGCACCCAAGAAAAGCTATTTGTTTCCCTCCCTCCCCCTGCACCGTCCCCTCTGTCCCTCTAATGGTTATAGCCGTTGCTCTTTCCAGCCGGTGATCACAACCTTCAATTTCATACGGGGCGCCGCGCGATGACACAAGCTGTATGAATAGCAGTGGTCAGGCACGTCCCATCCACTGTTTCATTATTCATTGTTCTCATTTTCCTTCAGAGTTTCATTTCTTTTAGGAAGTCATCTAGAAAGCATTGAAAGCTTATTTCCTGCAGGACAGTGGAGCGAGGGGCTTGTGGATCCACAGGGGCTGGTGTGGAAATTGAGCAAATGGAGCAGGCGAAAAGAAAAAAGAAAAGCAAGCAGCTACCATTCAACTTGCTTGAATGTTCCATTGATAGAAATCGCTGCATGTTTTTGTTGACCATAGATGCTTCTTTATTTCAGCCCCTTTTAACCTGTTTTATAACTATCTTTACGTTCCCGTCTGAAAATAATTCAGTTTTTTTCTCTCTCATATTTTTGAAAAGAATGAGAAATAGGATTGGTAATAATATGTAAGCTTGGTCAGCATGCTCTTTTTGTGATTGCCTTTGAATAGCTGCAGCGCATTGTACACAAAGGCTGCTGCGAAGCGGGAAACTTCCTTCGCTTTGCAAGGAAAGAATGCACCAGAAAACAGCAGCTTACACGGGACGCTGTAATATTTTTGTCATTTTGTGCGTTCCCTCAATTTACACACAATACTGAATGCTTCGGGATTGATCAGGAACAAAAAAAAGAAAGAAAAAAAGCGACTGTAATATTCAATTTAGTTAAGGTGACAGTGCTAAGCACTTAATTGCTCTCAATAAATTCACATTAGGCAGAGATGCACAGAATTGTGACGTGATGTATCCCCAGAGCTGACATAAATGTCAAAGGGGGCTGAATGCTTAAACCTCAGAGTTTTCATGTTTTTCTTCCTGTGTTTTACTCCCGGGTTTTACTACTTTCTCCTGGAGTCTCCTTGTTTCTTCCACCTGAACGACATTGCAAAGAGACGCATGATTTGTTAATCTGGGGTTCTGAACTGACAGCAGGTATTGCTCTGAATATACATAGGCTCTCTGTCAATCTGTTGGTGCAGTGTAAAGTTTATATTGTATCTTATCTACAACACCTGTGTAAAGAAACTCATAGATGGATATTCAAGGCGTCATGGATTATGGAGTGGTATGAGTCATTGGGGAACCCTGGACATACTGAGTAGCAGCTGTCACTTTAAAGGCAGTATTATGTTTCCCAGACATATAGTGCCATTTTATAGCACAGACAGGTAACTATGTTAACTTCAGTTGTGAAAGATTTGCTATATATAGCGAACGTGACAAAATAAATCTTACTTCGTAATTTAACGCTCCTTAAATACTCCTGCTCTTTGTGAAACTCTGCCTTTAGGAATTCATCACAAAAATGGCTCCTCTATTAATCTTTTTTTTTTTTTTTTAAATTACCACCTTTTCCCTGAGAAGTAGCTCCTGTAATGAGCTCAGCAGATCAGCAGTTCCACCACATTTTTGCTAATTGCTGCTGGCTAGTCTGAAGGAGTGGAGGAATTGTGGTGAAAGGCTACTCTGTGATGTTGGAAACAGTAGCTCAGAAGAGGAGCTACCTCCTCATAGCGGCACTAGGTTCATCCAGGTGTTTTGCACAGCTGAATGGTTGCCATGGAGATTAAAGGATTTCTCAAATATGCATAAAAGAATCATCAAAAACATACTCTCAAAGTGTAGTTTTGATGAGGGAATAACATTATTACATGATGTAAAACTCAAACAAGTTTTATGTAACACCGTCCCTTTCAACCTGCTGTATGTAACTTTTTTATAAGAAATATTTTTCTATGTATTTGTTTACGTTGTCGCCATGTTGTGACAGTGTGGTACGAGCCAGCAGGAGGGCCTTAGAGCTGTGCAATCACCCTGTGATTGCTAAGGGTAGGTGGTATAGATGCCGATGATGGCGGATAAACTGTTTTTTTTGTAACTGAACTTTTGTTTTTCACCATTAGCACGTTTAACGGCGCGTACATGAGGTTAACCGACAGCACTAAGACCCTCCTCCTGGCTCTGATTGGTTGTTTTCAGTCAGGAGTGATGCGTTTCTTCAGACAGCAATAATAGCTGAGGGATTACATGAATGAGATTAATCTTTTCATGGATTATCTGTCTCATATTACACTGTCAGGACATCGAGACAGCTTTAACAAAAACTTTTCTTTTTATTCTTTTTATAAAAGTTAAATACTGCTGCAAGCACAACTGCAGCCAAAAAGCTCCCGTATCATCACATCCTGTATGTTTTATTGCAGTCATGCACCATTCCACCATGAATGCTGATTTTACAAGTTTTCTGTTTCTATTAAGTATATGTCCTCCCCTTTTTAAATCACCTTCCCTAACAGCCTTCGCCATCAAGTCCCCGAAGCAAATCAAACCGCAAATCTGTGCTCAAAAAGGCAGAAGGGGGGAAATAAAAAGAATGATTAAAAAAAAGAATGATAGAGATACAAATAGCTGGAGCTGTCATATAGTAGGACATATTTCTAAGGAGTGTATTGATCTGTCAAAAACGAGTCAAACTTCACTGCCTTCAGATCTGCACCATCTGACACATTCTAGATGGGTAGATGGATCCGATGCGTATTGTGGTGCCATCGCATGCATCAAAGTGATGCTGAAGCAAAGGCAGCGCAGTGGCCGATACCCCCTCACATGCCAGCTTTTGGCTGGTGAACCAGGCAACGCCAAGGCTCTAATATCAATCAAAGTCACATTGAAAACAATCAACTGATACGATACACCCCGCACAGGCTGCAGGACTGAGATTGGAGGAAGAGGTCGCTAACTTGCACATGGAATCAGATCCATTATTACCCCTTCAGAGCATGTCACCTGCCATTCCACTCCGCTTCCAATATTGATCATTTCACACCACATTTAGAGAAAATTCCACCCAAGGTGACACTGGAAAACACTCGGGAGAGAGAGAGAGAGAAACAGAGGGAAAGGAGGGGGAACAAATCCGGTCTTTTTTGCAAATGAGCTCTTAGATGAGTTAATTTAATCCCCGGACAAAACAAATTAGAGCTAAGATGTATCATGTTCCATGCCAAGTCCTAATGGCCTCATCGTTTCTGAGGTGCCATGCGAGAACGCGAGGGTCCCCTGGCGTTCACAAAAACCGGTACGGTGCTTTCTGAGCCATTAGTCACACATCTCAATTTAATGGCTACCCCACAAACGGAAAGTTAAAAAAACAAAACAAAACAACTCTCTCGCTGTTTTTCCCTGGGCAATGTCAAACTGCACAAACTTCATTCTATTAAGCTACGAGCTGTCACTGCCAATTGTGGAAATTGGACTTCTTTCGCTGGTCAGACGTCTTGTGCTGTCTGAACGCAAATGTGTTGGAGAGTCTGTCTTCTTGACAGAATTGATGTTGGTTAGCCCAATGGATCATCCAAGTAAAACAAGATCATAAACAGTATTTCCCACAGAAACATTTCAACTTGAAGCTTGCTTTTGCTTTGATGTTTAATACATCAGATTGATTTGGATAGTGCAAAAATATGAAAATGTACTGTATGAATGAAACATAAAATCAATGCATTTCCAGTAAACTTAGGGTTCTGCTACTTTCTATTAAAGATGTCCTAGTGATGTACAGTAACTGTATTTATCAAAGAATAGAATAGAATAGAAGTACTTTATTCATCCCAGCAGGGAAATTACTTCACAGTTACAGCATAGAGACAAGACACAATAACAACGTCCGGGTGTTGAGTCTGGAGTTTGGCTGCGGTAGAGCTGATGACGTCACAGGCCACCGCTGCATCAGCCGATGGGGGAATGCAAACAGTGATCAAAATGGCGGACGTAAACTCCCTCGGTAAATAACACGGCCGCATTCCCACAGCCAGAAGTTCAATGTCCGGGCTACAAATCTGTTCCTTCACGTTAACATGACCGGGATTACACCACCTCTCACTCACATAAAGTGCAATCCCGTCGCCCCTCTTCTTCCGACTCTTGGAATAGTCCCTGTCCCCGCGCACCAAGGAAAATCCAGGGACCTACACGCTGTATTCCGGAATAAGCGAGTGCAGCCAGGTTTCCGTGAAGCAGAGATACTGCACTCCCAGTACTCCTTCTGGGTCCTAACCAGCGCCGTGAGTTTGTCTGTCCAATTTCCCAAAGACCTCACGTTCCCCACAATAATCGCCGGTACCGCTGGCCTGCACCGTCTCCTCTTCTCCCTCCGTTTAACTCCAGACCTGCAGCCCCGTCGTCTCCTCCGTAACTCCTCCGGGACCACAGGCCCGTCTCCGGGCAGCAGCAGAGGCCCACACAGTGCAATCAGCCGTTCACGCGAGCAAACAATGCCGCTACTCCGCTCGGCAAGGTTCTCCGCAACCACGAGTAGAAAAAGTAGCAGAAGAACGCGGAGAACATCGACAGAACCACATCCAGTCATTGTAGAAAGCCCAACTGATGATCCATGGGTTCTTCAAGCACGGATCCTTAATCGATTACAGCAAATATACACAGACAAACACACACGACGGGAGCTGCGTCTGCAGGCAGCCAGCTGCGCCGAAGCCATCTAGCTTTTTTTTCCCTTTTTGTAGTAAACAAGTCAACAATCATCATGTGTTCATATTCTAATTGGCTCTCTTTTCAGAGGAGTCCAGTCCTTGAATCTTGTTCTGCCAGAAACCAAAGAAAAACCTCTCTCTCCTTCCATGGTTTACTTGAAACTCGGTTATTCTACCAAACAGGTAGGAACCTCAGAGTTCTTGTACCTGTACCTTAGCCGTTCCTTTAATTTTTCTGGACATAAATATCAGGTGTTGTTCCTGGTGTCTTTTCACAGTTTACAGGCCCAATGATCCAGTGACCACTCATACCTTGACTTTCCACAGCTTCTTTATTTCCTCCTTTAGCCCAATTTCAAGGCATCAGATTCAGCTACGATGCAAAGTCAACTTTCTTTTAAGATGCTGATAAACACATCTTCATATTGACTGAAGGTAACAGTCACTTGATTGTGGTATAAAATGGCACTATGTGCCTGGAAAATACTAGGGTCAAGACTTAAAACGTTTTTTCATATAACGGTTCCGTTCAGAACATTTGTATTCACATGTTTAAAGTAAGTCTGCAAAGGTGACGCACAAAGCGACATCCACACACAGTGATTGACGACAAAGCCGCTTCTCTTGACCCACTGGGGGTTTGTTTTTGTTTCACAAAACGACTTTGGGGCAAAATGATGTGTTAATCAAGATAAACGCATTAATTTTAGGCCTGAATTATATGCAACATTTCTAAGAAGTATACTTGAACATTGAGTCATGTATACATTTGATCTTTTTCAACTTTAGCATATTGAGGTTGGGTATTTTACAAAAAAAAATGATTCAAGTACTCTATATTGCAAGTGTATATATATAATATAAACTATCAATCCTACAGCATGTATGGCCTTCATCTCCACCTTAAGCTTCAGGCGAGAATTCTCAAATAGATGCTTCACACCTCAGCCTTCTCAAAATGTCACCGTCTGACAACGTTAAGCAGCTTTCAGTATCCTTTTTCTGAACCGAGGTGACACCTGTCGTCTTGATTAAAGACATAACTCAGTGTCTCATATTCTAAAAATATGCTGAATGAACGTAACTGCTGCTTCCCAGGATCTATAATTAATGTGGTCATATCCAGCGCTGGGAGAGGAAATCTGATGTCTCCCCCCCCACCATCTCTCCCCAGCCTTGAATGATCCCTGAGAGAACGGCGAGCTGCAAAGGCATAAACATGACTGTGATATCAAAACTTCCCCATCTCTGTCATTAGTGTTCTGACAGCTGCCTGCACTAATTAGCTATCAAAGATCTCCTTCTTCTCCAGCAGCAGCTAACACCGGTTCAGTACCATCGCAGCTGTCAGAGTGCGTTCTTGTTGCTGGTTATGTCTGCTTGCAAAGGGTAAATATGTACTGCGGTTAAAGGCAAATGAGATCAAAATTTGAATTTTTCGGACAGGTTTTTTTTTGTGATATAGAGAAAAGTAAGTATGTACGCAAGTATAAAAATAAATGTGCGCATAAGGCAGCTGGATGGTGAAGAAATGTGCTAGTTAGCTCATTTCCTAAGCAAATAAGCTGACCGTGAGATCGCCTGAGTACACCACCTACATGTGTAACACAGTTTCCACCAAAGGTAAAACTAGTGACTGCGAAGTCTTCAGCTATCCAGTGAGGATGAAGAGGTCAGGATGATTATTGGCCATCTGCAGTAGTGTGGAGACTCAACAAACCAGCAACACACACAGGGATTTAAAGGATTTTCATTGTCATTGTTTGTGTTTCACCACAAATGACAGGGGCTGCGTTTACGTTACAAATGTGTGCAATACTTTGTCAATAATCAGCTTAAAAAATAAAAATAGGGATGTGCTGTGGTGGCGCAGGGGTTAAGCACAACCCACATAAGGAGGCCTTGGTCCTCGACGTGGCTGTCGCAGGTTCGATTCCCGGCCTGGTGACCTTTGCCGCATGTCTTCCCCCTTCTCTCATTACCCACTTTCCTGTCAGTTAACTATCAAATAAAGGCCACTAGAGCCAATAAAAACCTTTAAAAAAAATAAAATAAAAAATAAAGAGAAACGCAATTTCGCAATTGTGGTGTTTCCATTAAATCGGAAACGCAATTAAAATCCCACGCAAATATATCTGTTCATGCGATAGGTCATCAAAAAACATGCCATGTCGTGGACCTCCATCTACTTCCTGTCATCGTCCTCTTCTTCGTGGTTTGCGCCAGCCGGTTGTTGATCATGTGAAAAAACTGTTACACAATGCAGCTTTAAAACCACATAATTAGCTCTCCCCAAAACACAGAGGACAGCTAACTCAGAATAACAGTCCAAGCCTTTCAAACAATGATAGGTTTACTTAAATATTGTCATTCCCTTTGCGGATCATCACCGTTCTTACCGGGGTTGTGAACTTTTCCAGAGCAAGTCCCTGTCTGGAACGTAGACCTTATCTTAGACATGATAGATACAGCTCATCGCTGCTCGGCGGGGACGAATGACGCCACTCAGTCTGAGTCTGAAATCATCTTGTTAGGTGGGCAACAGGTGGTGATTTACCTAACTTGATTTGCTTGTTTAAAGCCTGCAAGTGTCTCCTCACCATCCATCACTACAGGAAGGGCTGGAGAGCTGAAGGATATTAAATCAGTGGCAACTCAGCTGCTTGGCTTCCTAGACCTTTGCTATTGCCTCCCATCTTAAGAACTGCCACTCTCCATAAAGCTAACCCGCAGATAATCCGATCAATTATGTAAACAGTGAATAATAGATATGCTTCGGCATAAATATCTTATAAGTGCACCACCCTGACAGAGAGGCTCCGTTGTAACCACTGTAGTCTGGTTTGCTGCTATCAAAGGCAGATATCAATCTTTGATTCCTCCAATCTTCCGGTCAATACAGCTGTAAGAATCTCAACGTTTACAGCTTTCCACATTTTCCACTAAGCACTATATAATGCACCTGTTGTAGCTAATGTGTTCTGTTTATGTTGTTTGCTGTCAAGATGCACACCACCCCTCTGTTTTATAATCTCAGGCTGCAAACAGGCGTCAGTGCAATTATTAGATGGGAGACTTAATGTCCCCCTTGGTCCTCTATTATTATTATACATTTCCTCTCAGGTTGAAATGCTTTTAGACTTGGCACATTGCAATGTGTTGACAAAAAAGCCCATGAGAGCTTAAGGGCACACAAATAGACAGTAAACCCACAAAGTATCGTACAACAAATAGTGTAAAATGCTCTTGGTAAGGATTTTTGGTGCATTTCTGCTGGTTTTCAGCAGGTGGTGATTAATAAATACATGCTAATAAACTGAAAGTGCATGTTAAAACACAATACAAGTCCCCTGGTTTTGTCTTTGTGGTGTGTCCTTTATTTAATTCAGATGTATACTAAAAAATAAAACATGAGCTGCAAATATTTATTTATTAGATTTATTTGGACGTCTTTACAATTTATGGCACAACAAAAGGTTTTGTTACAACATTTATATTAGGAAACTAGATCTGGTGGACTCCTGAATTACCCGGGTCAATAATTCTGATCCTTGTAGTGACTTAAGAAACATAAGTCAGATGCTTCTTTAACGCCTCAACTCAAACTGTGTAGATGTAAAGAAACCCATATCTGAAAATGACTAAAAAAGCTTATGTGATGTAGCTGAGGCCTTGTTCTGTAGGTGAATCTCAGTTGTACCCTGTGATGAGAATCTGAGTAGTCAAAATTTTATTGGCAGCAGATAGCAGAGCAGTCTCACTTTTGAGAAAAGAATTAACAGTTGTTGGTAAATGGCCTGTATTTGTTCATTGTTTATCAAGTCCAGAGGACTGTGAAGCACTTCACACCACATTCACTGAAATTGCATTTCATGTGATACATTTTTTGTATCACAAGTGACGTGATCAACCTTTCAGAAGTTACTACTGGCGAAAATGACTAAGGCAGGAAGTGGTAGGAGGATGATGGTTTGTTTTGGGGGGGGTTTTCGGACAATGTGCAGCTGGCTCCATCAGAGCTCTTGCAGCATCATACAGTTCATAAAACGTTGTGTCATTAAACGTGTTGAATCCATAACTCTTCTGTAAAATCACTGACTACAATTTCTGCAAAACGGCGCATACATAGTATTAAGGAA
The DNA here is from genome assembly GCF_002775205.1 of Xiphophorus maculatus. Taxonomy (NCBI): domain Eukaryota; kingdom Metazoa; phylum Chordata; class Actinopteri; order Cyprinodontiformes; family Poeciliidae; genus Xiphophorus; species Xiphophorus maculatus. The sequence goes on along the minus strand of NC_036455.1, from coordinate 28,381,846 downwards.
GAATAATTTAACATTAACTTTGGACAAAACGTTTGGCTCTTTCTTCCTTAAAGTCCCGGGATCCCTAGCGGGCGGTGCTGCAGTTGGAGAAAGTGAAACAACAACAGAGCGCGTTGACGTCACAGATCACAGAGTTTAATCCCATACAAAGCAACGCATGAATCAATTAACAAAGCTGCAGAGGTACAGAGATATGCATTTTTCTCATAAAAATAAAGACAGACAAGGGGAAGACAGACAAACACAAAACAAAGACAAACAAAAAGGCAAAAAATAGTGGCCGCTCTCTGGATTTTTAGCGCTGACACGAAATTTTATACTGAGTGGGTGTTTCTTCAATTTAATATATTCAATTAAGGCGTTCCGTTCTTCGACCAATTAGAAACTCCTGTAGGGACTCAGAGAAACTTAAGAACCTCCCTGATTTACGGCAAAGATTGGAGGGCCATCTGGTTTTTGTCTAAGTAAAAGGGCGGACCACTGAGTGCTAATCCCTGTCTGGTACGGGCGGATCCCTGGCGCCGAAAGGTCCTGAGATGAGATTTCGCAGATACCTCTGAAGTCTCTTCCCCCAAACTCCCGTACTTCTGCCCCATCGGAATGCTAATTTTATGGCTCTGTGTGACAGCGGGAGGCCCCTGCTTGTCTGAATGCCTGCTATTCGGCTCCATCCCGCATCTCAGACAAAACCTGTTCCAAATAAGAGTATTGAATATAACTTTTACACATGTCGTAAGATTAACTGTATTAAGCACTAAAAATAATCATTTTTCATTAACAATAGCCACTCCCAAGTGTATGGGCTTGTCTCTCCAAAGCCCGATAAGTCGCCGACGTCTCCTCTGATGGCTGATAGCTGAGCTCTAACGCCATGGGTGATTTATGAATATATCTCATGCAACTGTTTGCCTCCATTGGTATCATGTTATTTATTTAGTTATTGTGTGAACAAGCGTATTCATGTGTGATTTTCACTTCATTTTTATTTAATGGAAACACAACTGTGGAATAGTTTTATTATTTTATTTTTTTTGTAATTAGCAAAATATAGACCAAGATTTGTGCACATTTGTAATGGAAATGGAGCTACTGACACACTGATGGTGGCAATCTACTGGACAGTAGCCATAAAAGTCTGACACTAGTAGGCTCGGCAGGTGAAGGACACAACAAAGGAGATGGACGGAGCAGGCAACCCACTGATTAAAGGACGAACTACTTCCATCGCCACCATTGTCTATACAGGGGTGAGCAGTCCCAGTCCGCGAGGGCCGGTGTCCTGCAACTTTTGGTGTGCCTACCTCATTATTTGATTCAGTTGTGCTGAACCAGAGACTCCAGTCCTCAACGACTGGAGTGGATTGGAGTTGAAGACACCTGGTCTATACCATTGTCAATAGTCACTTGTCCTTGAAAAACTACGTAATCAGTCTTTGGTTAAGAGGCAAAGTGCTCCCTGGACTGGTGACTAGTCCATCACAGGGCTACATAGGGACACACAGGGCAAACATCAACACACTCATACTTAAGGACAATGTAGAGGAACCAATTGACTCAAGAGTCCTTTTTGTAGACTGTGGAAGGAAGCCGGAATACCCAAAGAGAACCTTTGAGTGCACAGGGAGAGCGTGCAAAGTCTATGCAGAAAGCTCTCAGGCCCGGAGTAAAACCCAAGACCTTCTTGCTGCAAGGCAACAGTTCTACCAACTGCATCACTAATTAAGACAACAAAAACATTCAGCTTTTATCGCAGCTTAACTGAGATTGTGTTTAGTAAACTTAACCTGCATCTCTAACCTGTTGCACATTATCCAAAAAAGTCATTTTTACAGAAGGCGAAATGTTTAAGGTACTCAGTCTGATGGAAAAGCATAATTTTTTAACGACAGTTTAAATCCACTTTGAGGAGAAAACATGTGCTTGGAATAAATGCTGATCTTTTTTTTTTGTTGATACATTTCAGTTTTTTTTCCCCTCTGCAGCTGAGACTCGTATCAAGGCATTCTGCCATAAAAAGTTTCAGCCGACTGTGTTCTGGAGTCAATATATGTTGATATATGTGCTTTCACTCCAGCATTCCTCACCTCTAATGAGATTACTTAGCAGGCTTAGTGACTGGCAGAGGAGTTTAGCTGCAGGTAGATGATCAAGAATATGCATGTCTTGTTATAATTAGACTGCGTATACCACCACAGACCAGTTAGGTTTTATTAAGACTAATCTGTATCTAAACACATAGAACTGCCTTACCTTTCTGAACCTTTGATTTCCTGACCTGGAGACTTTCCTAATTAGTCCATTTTTTTCAACGTTTTGCCCTTTACTTAGTCAAAGAGACATTTGAATCTGTTTTCTATAGACAGTATCATTCCTATTGAGTGGTTAATATATTTGTAATACAGTTTCGAAAAGGCCACTCGTGTTATATTTGGCTTGTTCATCTTTACAAATCAGATAAACCTCAGTCAGATTAGCCAGAGAGCATCTGTGAACAGCAATTTTCAAGTCCTCTCAGATTCTTCAGCCGTATTTAGGTCCAGACTATCACATGAATAACCTTTACCTTAATCATTCCATTGTAACTCTGATTGTATGTTTAGAGGTTGAACCTGTAGTCTCAAAAATATATTTTTCTAATCATTTCAAAGTATGGTTAGTAGTGAATTTCACCATGTATACTTGTCGAGCAAACTAAAAGCAGCTTTAACAATAGATCTTACCCAACATTTTCTTTCTATAAAACAGCAGTAAATGCTCCTCTAAGCATTGAACACGTGCTACAAATGCGTCTGGTCGTCTGCTACCCAGAGATTTGGCTCCAGTTGAACAACAATCATGGACAAATGAGGAATGGGAAGCAATTTAGCTTTCAGTTACAGACGAGGAATGGTAGTCTAAAAGGACCAGTGTTTTATTTTCTCTATGAAATTACAGGGTTATGTGGCATCTCCTTTATGTATGAAAATAATAAGCCAGATGTGTTTGACAACATCTTGCTACCCTACAGGTGAAATTTATTGCCGTAGCATGTTCCAAGGGGAAATATTATATCAATTGCAAACAGTTTTTTTATTTTCTAAACTAATGTGAAAGAGATTCTGTTTTTACCCCCCTCTTTGAGAGCCAAAAAGAAAAGTCTATTGAAGTCTGTGAGGGCATTTTACTTCTCTCTACGTTCTAACACCAGATCCCACAGATGTGCAGCTCTGCTTAACGTGTGCAGTCGAACGGCATACCTTTTATTTATTTATTTTTGGGGAGTGAAACTAAAAGCCATCACACTCTGATGTAAGATGACACAGTCCTCATTTGCTTCAGAGGTGAGAAAATCTCAGGGCCACGGTGCTACGTGACCTTGGCAGTTTTCTCCCCAGGGTGAAGTGAATTAATAGCTGACCTTTAGATTCCATCCTCTGTTATATCCTCTAGTTTTTTTCCCCCTCTTTGTGTTGTACTCAGAAAATATGTTTGCTTTTTTATGCCATCATCCAAGTTAAAGAGGGTTTCCATGACAAGACAGATCTGTCCTGCCTAGCTAGCTGTAGGCTCACAAGCAGATTTGCTTGTGAAGAGAGAACTGACCAAAGATAAGAGCTTGCTTGCTAATTTGTGACCAAACCTTTGCTAGTGAGCATGAGCCTATTGGCAGAAAGAACAAGCAGCCAAAACTAGCTTTCTCCACAGCCATGCTTCCATCAACGTTTTTTATGTGCATATTACAGTATTGCATTAGAAAAGGTTGATGAAAATGGCAAAATTCAAAATAACTTCCTCAGTTTCGCAAATAAGTTTTTTTGCTTGAGGTGGTTTTTGTCTTTTCTGAAAGGAAATTTTATTGTATTTGCTGAATAAATTCTGCAAATACATGGCAAACTTTCTGATCCATTGGTGGGTCTGTGTTTTACTAGAGGCAAATTTCAGCACAGAGGAGAGGACTGTAGCCTATAGAGTGGCCGGCCAGAGGCACTCTCTGCTGGGAAGGGATTGGTGGAATGCTCCCATCCACTCCAAAATATTTCAAAGTTCAAACGTCCTGCATGGACTGGTCCCTGCTAGTTTGCAACCTCTACATCTCGTTTATTCAAGTCATCTGTAACGTCAACATCTAGCGGAATTACGCTTTGCACAACCTGGATGATTCCCTCTAAAGCTTTGCACAACCTGGATGATTCCCTCTAAAGCAGTAGATGGAAACACGCCTAGTTTCCATTTTCTTTCTTATAAATCCTAAGAAGTTCAGAGTAGGAGTCATTGATGGTGGTATGGGTATTTGGTAAAAATGCGCTCTGGACTATTTCCATTACTATGGAGGATATTTTATGTTCCACTGGGAGGAAGCCTCAGGACAGTCTCTGATTTTTCCCTGCTAAGATTATGTCTCACAGCTGGTCTGGAAGCACCTTGTAGTCATCTGGAGAGGAAGCAGGAGGGATAGCTCTGCCAAAGCAGTTGCCTCTGCAACGGTCTATATTTTCTAATGGATTGATATTGCAGGTGAAACAAATTTTAAAACCAGTCATGGATTTGTTTTTTTCCAAAACCAAATTGGTGATTCAAGTAGGTGTGGCTTGCAGTGCATGGCCTCCTGGATTAGGTGTTGATGCGTTCTTGGAGTAAATTAGTCTGACAGCGAGTGGCAGGAAAGTTTGCCATTGTTCCATATTTTCTTTCTTTGTGGATAATGCGTCTCACTTTTGTTTACTGGATTGCCGAAGCATTAGCGATGGCCTTTGTTACCTATTCCAGATGTGTAGATGTCAAAGGCTTTGTTTCTCGTGCGTTGTTGAATTTCTGTACCTCGTACCGAGAGGTATTCCTCTTAGTGATCTTTTAGCCTATGTCAGGTTGTCAGACTAGTTCTACTTGGAGTAATTGGTTTGGATTTATTAAAATGGAACCATCATTTAGGAACAGCTCTCCATGACTACACAGTAGGGTCATTGTAGATTTTGCAGAGTAAATGTCTGGCAAAAAACTAAGAAATTTGAGATTAACCTCTGTAATTTTCTACAAAAAAAATGAGATTTTCAAGAGTTTCGAAAGTTGAAAAATATCCAACTTTTAAAAATCAGAAAATTTCCAAAAGCCACAACATTTTTTTTACTTTTCAAGCTCAGAGATTTCCAAGTTTCTGCTAAAGAATTTCTGAGATTAATCTCAAAATGTTATTTCTTCTTTTTTTTTTTTTTTTTTTTTAACAAATTTGACTTTTCAAACTCAGAAAGTTTCAATTTTTGTGGTGGAAATTTACTAATTTTTTTTTTCTATCTGCAATGACCCTAATACGCCGTTGTAGCTTTCTGCTCACAAGTCACCTAATTCGACGATTTCTTTGGTCATCCGAAACCCTTGAGTGTTAGAAAAACCGCAAAAACAAAAGAAATCTATAAGAGGGGCAATTATGTTTTCACAACACTGTGTGGAAAGAACAAAAAAAAGCAACAGAGATGATCAAGTCTGAGTGAGTTCACTGTAAAGAACCCTGCAGAGGTGCAGGAAATGGTGGGATTACAAATGTGTTGGCAAAAAAGAAATCTTTCTTACACAAGGACGTGAGCTGGGGCTCTGGGATGGCGACAAGGCGGCCTCGTTTTATCTGTAATGCATGAACTCAGGTTTTATACCAGGTGTTAGTGTTTTACAGAGATGATTTATAAGGAACCAGATGTACGGTGTGAGCATGTTTCCCTTACAAACCGAAGGTCAGCTGTGCTTGAGCCAATGTCACCTCGTTCTGTCTCAAACATATACGTCTATATGGAGCGTTTTAAAACCTTAGTGCAAGAGCAGCATTACCATGGAAACCATTGATGATACATGCATATAACCAACACAAGATTAGATTTAAAGATGGATGGGCGATATGTAATCAGAAAAATTTACCATTTTGCTGCTACCATTTTTATTTTTCACATCACATTTTGTGGCTTCTCTCTCCGACCATTAACATTTCATACCAGAAAAACATTCCTCTGAAAAAAACAAAACATGTTTATTGGTGTGAATAATGCATGCGGTGAGCATATTCTCAGCGCACACTGTTCCTCTCGTCAACATTCAACATCTGTTAAAGAAAAAGACATCTGAATTCTTCAAAAGTGGCATTTGACCTACCGAGACACCTCTCAACGCTGCTCATGTCCGACTGCTTGAACTTTGGGGGAGTCGACGTCAAAAACGCAGCGCAAGCTTGTTTCTGCTTCTTGTTTCATGAGAGTAGAGTCTGCTGCGGCTCCTATGGGCTGGCTATAGTCTGCAATGAATCCATGCTGTGGGCATCAATCATGGTTTGTTTCACATGGGCAAACGGTAAGGAGTGGGAAATTGCAACTTTCAACCTCAGCTAAATTCTATAAAACCCTTCACAACATGTTTCTCATTCATTCATTTATACAAGTCATTTACTGTGGATCTGCTGCACATGGTTCTGAGCCGCTGCTTGGTGAAATCTCAGCTTCGGTCTTGCCCGATGGCACTTCTGCACAGTAAAGGGGTAACATTTATAATGACTGTTTCAAACCCAGCGCTGGATCAGGGTATTATAAAATTATAAGGAGTCCCTGACTAAACTAAAGTCCATACATGTTACTATTGTAATTTCCATAGCCAACTTGTATGCACATTGATGTGTTGCTCAGCAATCAAAGTTTTTACCTTCACAATAATATTCACAGTAAAAGCTGCAGTAAGTAACTTTTTGTAAAACAAACAAAAAAGATTTTTACATATTTGTTAAGATTATAATTGTTGTTACAGTATAATATGACAATCTGTGAAAAAAAATGGAGCTCCTCTGCCTTTCCCAGTGCTCCCAGTGCTAAATTGAGAAATACACCAGGACGAGGGTCTTAGCTCTCACCCCATCATGCTTGCTGTTCGCTGAGCTACAGCTGGTTCCCCACAACATAGCCTGCTATAAAATGCTAATGCTAGTAAGCATAGCCTCCCATGACGGTGGACAAACGGTTAGCTTTTTCTCTGTCATTAGCACATAGAGTAGTGTACAGCAGATTGATTGAGAGCATTCAGACCCTCCATGACTCTGTTTTTGTTTTTGTTCATTTAGATTGGTAATGTGGATCGTGTTAAAAAAAAAAAGTTATAACTTACAATCTTGATGTTACATGTGGACTATAAGGTTAGAAACCAAATTCTAAGAGCTCTTTGAAAATCAATTAAAAGTTAATAAAAGCATCAGTCAAATAATTTTTTTTGTTTCAGTTAACATTAATTTCATACATGTGGTTAAGTATGCAATTAAGTGTACTATATACTATTGTTTTTCTCTTACGCTATTTATACAGTACTTTGGTCAGGTGTTAGTCATTAGTGCTATAGAAAAAGAAAGTGGTATGGAATAGTATTGCATGGCATGCTATCTTATGCTGTAGCTATTTAGCAATATGTAGTGACTTTATTAGCGGGGTCTAATAGCGTAGAGGATGTAGCACCAGTGGAAAGTGCCACTTTAATGATGTTTTGTCCCAGCACGAGGAACTAAAACCACGATGAAACCCGTTACGAGCTGAATTAATCAACAAGTCGTATCAAAACACAGAGCCAGCATGCCAGCATTATTGGTAGACTGCTCTGAGTAAAACCAGGGTGCCCTGGAGCTAAAAGGGAGTTTATTGAAGGCTGTAACTGGAGGTATATGTGAAGCTTTCTATGGCTTCACATATACGCTTAGAAACATAACACAGACAATCTAAGGTAAGCAAACTTAGTGCTACACAATCATAATGATAATGTGACTTGTGATACTGATATGTTGTGGGTTATTTCCTAGTAGATGCATTACGCTCATTTGGTGTGGTGTTAGACTGTGACTCTGTGTCAATAAACGGCTAATCACAAATGACTTTGTCTTGTTTCCATGACAACAAACTTTGGTCAGGTCATCCCTAGCATTTATAGCTTACAGCTTTTCATTTATATTTTTCTAGTCGTCACAACACGAGCTACAAGCAGTTTTCCATTTTCACACACCTGCAGTAATATCAATTCCACGTACGCCCATGCATGATGGGTCGATCAATAACATGCTCAAGTGTCAGTGCTCCAAAAAAGCCTTTCAACATGTAGAGAGCAAAAAAAAAAGAAAACGTGCAATCGAACATGCAATCTCCTGAACGCAGCCACCACGCTTACAGAGGGGGCGGGAATCAAACATCCAAACTTGCAATTATTTGACAACCTGCTCTACTACCTGATCATTAGTGCTCCAATGCCCACACTTCAGTATACTTGGATTCTTCCAAGAACCAAGAAACACCAAGAGGGGAAGGGGGGAAAAATCAATACGGACCCTTCACATTCTAGACATAACCTTTCTCAACTCCTCCCCTCAAGCAGCCACAGCAGAGCTGGGCGTAAAAGCCGACAGATAACCAGAGAAGTTCTTTTGTTCTTGATTTACATCACCAACTACCTGAATTTTAGGTCAGGAATATAGATTTTATAAAGTGGATATGAAAATTAAAATCAGTTAAGTAAATTATTAGAAACCATTAATAGGGATTTATAGTGTGTGATTAGAAAGAAGTTAAGTGACCACTGTCTTACCAAGGTTTCTTACAGGTTTTTATAACTGCTTGTCAATAGTCTCTTACATGTTACCAGCTTAATGAGAACATTTTTTATAAGTCCTTTATCAGGTTTGTCCTGTAAGGGACATCAACATTTATTCCCTATACTGTCTCTGCATGTCCCAGCTTGACGACTACATTTATTAAGTTTATCTGTCTTTATAAGAACATAAATGTAGCTATGAACAAAAAGTACATACAGAACTGAGAACTCTTTACAGCTGTGCGGTTCAAAAATATTATTTGGTTTATTTTGCTAATCTAGCTCTGTAATCAGTTAAATAAGGACCAGCAAAACAGGATTGGTTTGTAAGTTTGACTAGGGATGTAAAAATACATCTAGCTAAAAATGACAAGATGGTACATCATGACTGAGTTATCTAAAACATGTACGCCCCCCTGGGGACAGGATGAACTCCTGAGCCACCGTCACCCATGATGAGTTAATTCAGTACAAATTAAAAAATACTTTCTTGATCCCAAAGGGAAATTAAATGTTGTTGTAACTCATTTAATTAGAGTTATTGTAGCTGGTGATGGCTGTCGGCAAGAAAGACCTCCAAAAGTGATCAATGTCACACTGAGGCTAATAAAAAGAGGATTGAAAGGGGGAAAGGATCTTAATTGGGTTACTAAATATGTAACAATTGGGTAAAAGCTAATTTTATTTAAAGTTAAATTTGGCATTAAAATCATTCTGATTTAAATAAAAAAGGACTACAACCTCACAAAGTCTGAAATCTTTCATTGATAAACAATGATTAATGCTAACTTTATGTCCAATTTTAACGTCGGCACTAAGTCTTGATAACTTGGTAGATAGAAAGATGCTGTTGGCTTAAATGAATAACCTAATTTTCAACCTAAAGTCATTGACTTATCCCACTCATGACATTATCATACAAAATCATTTTAAGTTAAATATGCACTAGAAATTATTAGAAAAAACATGAAACAACCTGATCATCTCTGAAATGACCTGTATTGACAATTTATGTTAGCCAACAAATCTATCAAGCACTAACTTGATTTAACTTGAAAAGATTACATTAAATTATGTTAAACAATCTTGTCACATAGTGTGTCTTTTAACTCAACCCACTGACAATAATACTATACAGAATCATTTTACCATCTCATACTATGCAAGAGTTTAATTGAAGTCCAGTTAGGTCACAGAGTAGTTCAAAAGTAATGAATGCTAGCGCTCCACTTAGTCCTTTTTCTAACAACAACCTGGTCACATTTTCTGACCCAGCATCTGATTCATAAACAGCCCAGCTGCTTTTTGAGTGTCAAATTCTGAATCCAATGTCTGTTTCAAATTGGTTGACAAGACAAAGAGGAGCATAATGTATTCACATTTGTTTACATCTCTGGCAAGCGTTTAGCTTAATGGCTCTGAGCGACAAAACCTCGGATTTGCTTCTTTTTTCTTTTTTCCCCTTCCTTTCTTTCTCTTTGACAGTTGGGGCTCCTGTCGGCCAATCCTCGGGCCATAATGCTTCTGCCACTCACAACACCGATTCAATTTACTCTCATTTCCCGCTGTCTGCATGCCAGGGCCAATAAAAAGAATCGCATCAACCTGATGGGACGTGTTTCCCCGGCATAAAAGAAGCATCGCTAACTGACGCTGCGTCAGCTGGGAACAAAACGACACGCCGAAGCTGTCAGGTTTTATACGACGAGACATGAGAATACACGACAGGCTGCGGCATTTCTGTTTGTGCGGTATCATGGAGTGAATGCCGTGGAAACACATTTCAGACATTTTTACAGCGCGCTGTGGTAGTGTCTGACGTCTCCTTCACGTTAACGACACACTGTAAATATTTAACCTGTACGGTTTGCATACTTTATTATTAATTTAAACTGACACCGAAGTGGTTAATGGTTTGTCAGAATTGATGTTAAATCGGGAAACCTGAGGTTAAACTGAGTTTAACCTCAGGTTTAAAAAAAACAAATGGTGTTTTTTCCAAAGTAATATCTAATTTATTGTCTTTACTTAGCAGCTGTTATATAAAGTCATGCTTTATTACACCCTCTGAAATCCCACAGCTCTGTTGAATTCAACTTCTTTGTTTTTCACCTCACCTTCCTGCCCTGCTGGAAGCTTCTTTTTTTTTCCCCTCCCAGAAAAATTCGTACCCACTTTGCTAAAGATGTTTCAGAGCGGTCTCACCTGGGAAATAGATTGGCCTTTCAAAGAAAAACTAGTGCAGGGGTGTGTGTGTGTGTGTGTGTGTCCCCACGTTCACCACACCACAGGATCATTTGCATAACGCTCCCGAGAGCAGAGTGGGGTTCTGAATAGTCCGAGGTCCTGCTCAATAAAGAATATGGTGAGTGAAGTGTGAAATAAGGCAGCAGATGGGGGACCTTGTTCACTTGCGCTGGTGGAGACGGCGATAAAACTGGGGCAGGGATCTTGTTGCTGTCGTAGCCGAGGCACCAGGAGCACAAACAGAGCAAATATGAGAAATTCCTCTACAGCAAACAATTTAGAGAGCAACTCAAATCTCAATAAAGGTACAGAAAAGGGGCTCTGTCACATAAACAGTACTTGGAAAGGTTACATTTAACAGGACATTGAATTTTAACAGTAACAGTACTAGTAATAGTTAGATAGATAGATAGATAGATAGATAGATAGATAGATAGATAGATAGATAGATAGATAGATAGATAGATAGATAGATAGATAGATAGATAGATAGATAGATAGATAGATAGATAGATAGATAGATAGATAGATAGATAGATAGTGTTAAGGAAAATGATTATTTTAGTGCTAAAAATACACTTAATCTTACAACATGTGTAAAGGTATATTAAGCACTCTTATTTGAAAAACAGGCTTTGTGTGACCCTTCGAGAGAGGCCCGAAGGAGGCAAGCAGACGCCTTCCACTGTCTGTTTAAGAGCACACAAAAGCCATAAAATTAGCATCTCCATGGAAACGGCGCTGGAATGTGTGGGATAGACGTTAGAGTTATCTGTGAAATCTCAAAACAGGGACTTCTCCGCCCGAGATCGCCCGTGTCGGACAGAGATGAGCACGACGTGGTCCGCCCTTTTACTTAGATAAAAACCAGACATCTGAGCTGTAATGAGGGGAGTTTCCAAGTTTCTTTGGGGGGCCGAAACAGGTCTCTGATTGGTTGAACAACAGAACGCCTTCTTTGCATATATTAAATAGGGAAACACCTCTTTAGTTTAAAATTCCAGGTCAGCACGCCGAGAGGGAGAGTTTTTTCCATCTTTTCTCCACGTGGGCGCCTTTGTCCGTCTCTGTGTTTCGTGTGTGTCTGTTTCCCCTTGTCTGTTGTTATTTTGTGATAAAATGTATATCTCTGTACCTCTGCAGCTTTGTTAACTGATTCATGCGTTGCTTAGTATGAATTAAACTCTGTGATCTGTGACGTCAACACGCCTTGTTGTGGGTTGTTTTACAGCTGCCCCGCTGCTCGTCGAGAGGACCCGGCTTTTAAGGAAGATATGAGCCAAACGTTTTGTTCAAAGTTAATAATAAATATTTCTTCCTTTACAATAGATAGATAGATAGATAGATAGATAGATAGATAGATAGATAGATAGATAGATAGATAGATAGATAGATAGATAGATAGATAGATAGATAGATAGATAGATAGATAGATAGATAGATAGATAGATAGATAGTGTTAAGGAGAAAAGTTATTATGTTAGCTTAAATTTTGGAAAAAAGCATGGCTCTCCTTTTCCTCCTGTTAGCCGGGTCGCGAGCGGATGTCATCACGGCTGCAAAAGTACGGCGAAACAGAATGACGTCACAGATCACAGAGTTTAATTCATACAGAGCAATCGACAACAAAGCTGCAGAGATACAGAGATATGCATTTTCTCATGAAAATAAAAACACACAAGGGAAGACAAACGAACACAGAGACAGACAAAGGCGCCCACGTGGAGAAAAGATGAAAAAACTCTCTCTCCGTTTGCTGGCCTGGAATTTTTAAACAGAAGAGGAGTTTCCCTATTTAATATATGCAAAGAAGGCGTTCCGTTCTTTGACCAATTAGAGACCTTGTTCGGCCCCCCAAAGAACCCCGGAAACTCCCCTGATTACAGCTCCGATGTCTGTTTTTTATCTAAGCAAAGGCGGACCACTTCGTGCCCATCTCCATCCGACCCGGGCCGAGAGGCGCCAAGAAGTCTCTGACCCCTTTCGGACTGTAAATTTTATTGCTCTGTGTGTCAGCGGGGGAGGAAAAGGGCCCTGCTTTGTTTGAATGTCTGCTATTGTGAGCTCCCCCATGCTCCACAGAAAACTGTTCCAAATAAAGTGTTGGCTATCCCTTTACACATGTCGTAAGATTAAGTGTATTTTTAGCATTAAATAATCATTTTCCTTCCTTAGCAATAGATAGATAGATAGATAGATAGATAGATAGATAGATAGATAGATAGATAGATAGATAGATAGATAGATAGATAGATAGATAGATAGATAGATGATAGATAGATTAGATAGATAGATAGACTCTTCGTTGAGATAGCAACTTTTTCTTTTTATAACCTGACGGAAATGAATCATGACTGTCGACGCAGTGTCAGCATGATTCACTGTTAATGAGCTCCATAATTATGTCTGCCGCTACAGGTAAACTGTCTGCTCTGACATGTTAATAGAAGCAAAAATGTACTCTAGTGTTTATGTGTGTGTTCCATAACGTGTAAATAAATGATTTAGTAAGCCTAGAAGTTAAGTGCTTTGATTTTCTGTGTAAAGAGTACAAGGAAAACATATTTTAGAGACCGTTGTCTTGGAAATGATTTATAGTAGCTAGGTAGCAATTCTTGTGCTAGCTTTGTATGTTCTAGTAAACTAGCTTGTCACAGGCTTCTGCTCTGGTCTTCTTGTAGTCTCTGGATTTGATTTATGTTGGATTTAATGTTATTATGTCATTTGTTGGCTTTATTTTAAATACATGTTGAAAATTTGAAGTTTTAAAGTTTACTTTAGCATTCAGGCTAGTCTCCCAGGGTTAGCCTGAATGCTAAGCACAGTAAAAAAGTGTCCAAATATGATTTAGATGGCAAGGGTGCTGTAACATAACCTGATAAAAAGCATGTAACATTGACCATCCATTTTCTTCGGATGTCCTGACCGGAAACGATGGCAGCTGTGGGTAAGAGGCGTCGTGTCACTTCCTGTTTGACAGTTGTACACACAGTGGAATTGGTTGGTCTGGCTGATTCTCTCAATCTGATCCAGATTCTCTTTACTGTAATACTACATAGTTATTCTAACACGTCAGTAGGTTTTAAAGTTTTCTGTTGCTGTACGTCCTGATGGTACCGGACATACATTTTGAAACACCTTTGTGTTTCAAAATGTTTTTTTGCTAGTTTTAAAGGTTGCTAGCACAGCAGTAGATCAAGCACTACAATGACCATAGCTGCATTTCCATTACAATGTGCGCAAATCTTTCCTGCTGATGTCGACAAAACCATTTCACGACTGAAGCGTTTCCATTAAATAAGAGATTAAATTAAAAATTACACATAAACTTGTTCACGCGATAAGTCATTAAAAATCATGGCAGTGGCTGATGTACTGATGAGATTTTACAGAAGAGCTATGGATGCAACGCGTTCAAATGACTCCTAACTTTTTAACTGTGATGCTGTGATAGCTCTGGTGAAGCCAGCTGCACATTGTCCAAAACACCAAAAACAAACCACCATTTTCCTGCCACTTCCTGTTGTCATCTTCTTTGTGGTTTTTGCCAGTAATAACATCCGACTCTTGTTCATGTGAGACGTGATGCAAAAAAAAAAGTGTTTCCATCGCAGTTTTGCGAAATACATCTATTTTAAAACATCTGAAAAATACATGTTTTGGTAGCTTTGATATAGAAAAAAATATATAAAAATTTTAAACAATAAATGTGACAAGAAGTAAGAGTAGCAGTAGACGTATGTAAAGGGGCAAACACTTTTCCACAACACTGCAGATGAGCCCTTATCCACAGCTTTCAATTCAGTAGATCTTTAGATTCACTGAAGAAATAAAGACCTTTTAGATATGTGTATAAATCTGATATCTCACTGAAAGATAACAAAAATCCAGTTTCTCTGACACAATGAGTTCAAATTAGGTGCCATTATTAATAAAGAGAGGGGATGGGAAACAAAGGGACCTGAAAGTCTTAATAAAGACTCAGGAGCCATTATATCATTAGACCACATACATACTCTATAAATGAAAATTAAGATCCCCCGTCATCTGGTCTTTGAGCGGAGAGAAAAAGAGGTGGATTTTTCCAACAATGCGGTGGTGCCAGGCACCACTCTGTAATTAGAGAGTCACTGGTATCAATCACCCTGCAGTGGCAGGCTAATTTTTCCATCATCAATTACCTTGGAACATTTTGGACGCCGATCAGACGAGACCCGTCTTAAACCCTCTGCCTGGCTGTCACCGACACTAATGGAATTTTAAATATTCCCTCACAGTGGAGTTCTGCTTAAGTGCAAGTCCCAATTATGGGGAGAGTAATTTAGCTAATCTACTTGAAAAGACACGATAGGCTGCAATCAATATCAAAATATGTCCCCTGCTTAGTGGCATGCAATTTCCTTCAATTCCAGCACACCGGGTTTCCATATCCGAGGTCTGTGTTTACTAAAGCACGGCAACTTACCGTTACCTCCCAAAAGAAGAGGGGACGATTGCTATGTTATGGCTTTTGTTATGGTAGTTTTTGCCTTGACCTGTGGCGCAAATATGCAAATGGCTTTAAATGAATCAGCTTTATATTTGCTCATATCATGCATGGCACAGATGGACAGAAATATTTTTACGGTGCTTTATCTCAAATCCTGGTGGCTAACTCCCCATTCCTGGTTTAAAGTATGCAGGTACATTATGCATTTATTTATTTCAAAAAGGTTTTTGAAAACAAGAAACCAGTAGAACAAGAGAAAACATGCAGACGTATCCAAAAACAAAAATAATTAGCTTACCGCTACTTTTCTGTCTGAAAAGGAGTAGAAAGAAGTGAACACATATTTAAGCCACACCTCGTATATCAATTTATTGAAGTAAATCACCTATCAGCTCAGTTATTATCTGATATTTGTATTTAAAAATCATGTTGTAGTATTCTTGTGCCTGTTCAACCTACTATGCTAAAGAACCAACAAATAAGTTACATTACCCAAAAACGATTTCAATTTGACTCTCATAACAAGGCAAGAAAACCGATTGACTCATAATAATAACAGTAATAATGATGGTAAATAATAATCGGCTGTACAGCATCAGAATAATTACCAACTCCTTGCTAACAGATATCATATAATATACTTGCATAATCTGAGTTATATAGCAAATGTATCTACAAAAAATGACAGTA
The DNA here is from genome assembly GCF_002775205.1 of Xiphophorus maculatus. Classification (NCBI taxonomy): domain Eukaryota; kingdom Metazoa; phylum Chordata; class Actinopteri; order Cyprinodontiformes; family Poeciliidae; genus Xiphophorus; species Xiphophorus maculatus. The sequence continues at coordinate 28,365,849 of NC_036455.1, read as the reverse complement.
AGATAACAATAATAATTTACTAATAATGGTAATGGTAACCTAGAAACAAGGAAGGTTGTGAAAAAGTTTGCCACTTTCTTTCTGAGAGGTTTGGTAATATCAGATTGAAGAAAATAGAACTCATGATTTTAAGTGAAAGTAAGACGATTTTAAGTCAATAATTTTTTCCACTGGCATATTATTTCACTTATAAGACAACAACTGATTCATGTTATAAGTGGAATAATCTGCCAGTATAACTAGTACTTTTTCATCCGTATTCAACGATTGACTTAAAACAAGCTCTTATATCTTGCTGAAAGTTACTTGTAAGTTAGTCTTTTTTGAATCGTGATAATATAATTGCACTAGAAAATATACAGAAAATACTCTGTAAGATTTTATGCTATTGCAGTGTGTGTGAAGAAATCTTTCTCTCAGAATTACATCAGTTTCTTGGGCACCTTATGGTTAATAATATGTTGTCTTTCTCCTTTGACTGGTTCGTTGTTTGGTCAGTTCATCCAAAGAATCGTTAGAAGTCACTTTAATGAATTTCTTCAGTTTCTTCAGGTACGACTGCCTTAGGACAGTCTGGATTTAAGAGCATAACGAGACAGGGACAGGACCGAGAAAAAAGGAAGCAAGAAATTTCCACTTTTGAATGTTGCTTATGTTGCTCTTTTGGTAATGAATTCTGTGCACAGAAAATCAATAAGGTCCAACAAATGGTTCTTTAGTAGTTGATAATATTTTTAATAAGTCATTATTGTAAACCGAAGACACGTAATTTAAGGTATTTTAGGCTTATGGTTCAGATGATAATAAGAGACTTAAAAAGGACCAAGGAACAGGCGTTCGAGAAACTGGAAAGTGTTGGTGATTTAAAGGACCACAGGAAAAACTGGCCTAGAGGAGATGGACAGTTAAAGAACTGCTGAGAAGGAAATGAATCTGACTGACTTTAAACTTCTGGGGAAGGTGGATGAGTGACACGCGGATCCAGCCGGACTAATTGGTCCAATGCAGTGCCGTTGGGAGAAAACCTGAAGAGAGAACCTGAGTGAAAATGACTAAACACAGAAGATGAACAAAGAAGGCACAAAAGAGTCAAACTGAATTAAAAGCTAAAGATTAAAAAGAAAATCAGGGGTGATTTTTTTAGTTTCCTAAAACAGAGTGGATTGAAGGAGGAGATTGATGGACTGATTAGAGCCTCATCTGCAGTAATGGTGACACAACCATGGCTCGTCATGGTAACACCCCCCCCACACCCCCAGCTGAGTCAAAAACTAAACTGTTCATCAGTCTGTGACTGAGCTGACCTGTTTCCTCTGATCTCGAATAGGTGGAAGACAATGGACTTCAACAGTTTACTGACCTTACCAATATACACTTAATTCATATTTCATGTGAATGGAAAATTGCATAATTTTTTTGTCCAGGAGATTATTGCTATAGATTTTACAATAAGAAACCATGACAACTTTAACAAAAACATAGCCGACCTCTTAAATTTGTGTGTGTGTCCCAGGTAACTATTTTGGAGAGAAATTAAATCGGTTCTTTGCACGTCTAAGTTGGCTGTGTGTCGTGTCATGAACTTTGCAACCTTACCCTCGTCTTGAGAAATTTCATTTCATATCATTACATCCATAATTTACAACTCTTCACTGTGAAATATATAGGATTCTATGTTGGGTAGCTATAATTTTCCCTATTTTTCAATATGCCAAGCTCCAGTAGAGCCTTTCCCTATGAATAGAAGCAGTCACATTATCTCTCATCTCTATTTCTGGTCTCTTTACAAATTTACCATCAGACCCTTTTGATTGAATGTGCGAGTGAATCTCTGTCTCCACTGGATTTTGACATTTGTGATCAATAATCTCAGATAATGACTTTATGTATTTATACATAAATGTTCTCAGCTGAGCCTCCAATTAATTACTCTTCTCTAATCTTTCTGCCTTGTGCCAGATTTGTAATCTTCCCTGAAGATGTAAAAAAACAAACAAAAGAGAACTATAAAAAATACTGCCTCGGGCAGCGCAAGTTAAAATGTGATCCGTCTGTTTGCTTTGTGGAGGGAGATGCCATTTACCTCTGTGGGGGAATCCTGAGCTGTGTTTACATGGGCCAAGTAAATTAGTCTCTGGCTTCACTTCTGCTCAGGTCTTCAGGTTAAGTTTTTATTTGAATATTTAATCCTCTGTCAGAGGGTATCTGTACCAGAATGAATAAAGAAGTAAAGTTGACATTTTTTTCTGGATGTGTATTACAGTAATAAGACGTTTCTTACACCCTGTGAGTAGAAGTACACATGAAAGCAGATGTTTTACTTTTAGTATTTTTTTCCAGCTTCATTAGAATATAACGGTCCAACAGAAACCTATTAGTTTTTATTAAGAAATGTTTTTATTGAATATCTTCACCAAATGACACAATTTCCAGTTTTTTGATGTCAAAGTAGATCAGGGGTCTCAAACTCCAGTCCTTGAGGGCCTATTAAGGAAGAATAATTTAACATTAACTTTGGACAAAACGTTTGGCTCTTTCTTCCTTAAAGTCCCGGGATCCCTAGCGGGCGGTGCTGCAGCTGAAAGTGAAACAACAACAGAGCGCGTTGACGTCACAGATCACAGAGTTTAATCCCATACAAAGCAACGCATGAATCAATTAACAAAGCTGCAGAGGTACAGAGATATGCATTTTTCTCATAAAAATAAAGACAGACAAGGGGAAGACAGACAAACACAAGACAAACAAAAAGGCAAAAAATAGTGGCCGCTCTCTCTATTTTTCCTCCTTACACGTAATCTTATACTAAAGAGGTGTTTCCCTATTTAATTTATGCAGTCAAGGCGTTCCTCCTGTTGACCAACTGGAAACTCCCTTAGGCACTCAGAGAAACTTGGAACTCCCCTCATTTACAGCAAAGATTGGAGGGCCATCTGGTTTTTGTCTAAGTAAAAGGGCGGACCACTGAGTGCTAATCCCTGTCTGGTATGGGCGGATCCCTGGCGCCGAAAGGTCCTAAGATGAGATTTCGCAGATACCTCTGAAGTCTCTTCCCCCAAACTCCCGTACTTCTGCCCCCATCGGAATGCTAATTTTATGGCTCTGTGTGACAGCGGGAGGCCCCTGCTTGTCTGAATGCCTGCTATTCGGCTCAATTCCCAAATGCTCAACAGAAAACTGTTCCAAATAAGAGTGCTGAATATACCTGTTACACATGTCGTAAGATTAACTGTATTAAGCACTAAAAATCAGTGTTGTATAGTAACGAAGTAAAAATACTTCACTACTTTACTTAAGTATATTTTGGAGTACTTCATACTTTCCTGGAGTATGAAAATTTTTGATGACTTTCACTTTTACTTCACTATATTTCCGAACTTAATTGCGTACTTTTACTCCGATACATTTTCAATGTGTGGTTTAGTTACTCGTTACAAAAAAGCGAGAGAGAGAAACGAAGTGTTTTGACCCCACCTACTGATTAGCAAGTAGCAGGTAGGCTACCGAACAAAGTCCGTAGCCTTCTTGCCTGGGCTTGTTCATCACCTCCAATAGGATACACCTTCTTCTTCTTCTTTTCTATTATGGCGGATCACAAGCAACTTTAAGGTGCATACCGCCACCTACTGTACATGAGTGTGTAGCAGCATTACTTCACATCTATTAAATTCTATTTTTTAATTTTGTATTCTTAAGATAAATAAACAAGGCTTTCCTTAATTTGTGAATATCTGTTATGTTTTCTTCATTTCCTAATATACCTTTAAGATTCCATTCATGCCCCATATTTCTAACTATTCTCTTTAATTCTTCCCTTTCGAGTTCATTTGACTTACAGTTCATCAATATGTGTTCTACATTTTCTTTCTCTCCACATCTCTCACATTTATCATTATTTTTCCTCCCTATTGTATAAAGCATGTCATTTAAGTAGGTATGACCTACTCTTAATCTACTAATTATTATTTCTTCTCTTCTGTTTCTTTCATTAATGCTTCGAATTTGAACTGACTTTTGTACTTCATATAATCTTCTTCCTTTCTTATCTTCATTCCACATTTTTTGCCATTTCTTGATTTCTTTACTTTTAATTAGGATACACCTGTTTCGCTTCTCCCATTAAACACAAAGCAAGTCTCGCAATCAGTAGCAGTCACATGGAAATTCTATCTTACAAAAACTCCCCGTCCAACTTGAAGAAACACATCGAGGTAACGTCTTATGAAATGGTTATAATCCTCCTGTTTCAGTAACTGTAGCTTGGTCACTAGACACTACTGTATTGTGAAATCTTGACCATAAATGAACTTTGTTTGGCATTGTTTCAGTTCCATACGTGGTGTATTTAGCTGAGGCCTAATGTTGACTGTATCAGGCTACCTAGACTCCTCTGTTCAAGGGGGGACAGAAGCCATAGCGATAGCAATTTAGACTAAATTTAACGAATATAGGAAAGGCATGCAAGTTCAAAACCAGGTTTACAGATGCCAATAAGCTGCATTTCCCTCCCAATTCTTGTTTTCTTTTGCATAATGACCAGTTGTGTGCACCACCTACTGACTGTAGCATTGACTGATTCACTGATTTGTGAAGTAGAGTAATCGTAACAGATCTTTTTCTTCATGTTGGCCGCATTTTCTGTACTATTTATTTTTCTCATTTTCAGCACTGACCTTACTTGAAGGGAAAACTTAAGGCTTACAAAAACTTTGTATTTTCTGTCCTGGAGGGTTTACTAAGAAGCTGGTTCAGTTGTAAAGCAGGTTAAGTTAACCTTGTGCTATAGGTAAAGCACCTAATTTTCTTAACTAAATGATGCCTGCAGGTATATCTATTAGCAGGTTTAATTTTGCCTGCACTTGGTTGGGTACATTATTTTAAGTGTATTTGACAAGTTTACCAAAATATAAAAAATGTCATTCAAACTGCATTTGCTTTGTTTTACTTTTTACTTGTACTTTTCATTACATTACTTGAGTACATCCATTTTTACAGTAATTTCCATACTTAAGTACAAGAAGTTTCAGATACTTTAAGACTTTAACTCAAGTAACATTTCGGTCAGTGACTTGGACTTTTACCAAAGTCGTATTTTGGAGAGGTACATATACTTTTACTTGACTCTGAGATTTCAGTACTTTATACAACACTGCTAAAAATAATCATTTTTCCTTAACAGGCCGCAGTCCTGCAACTTTTAGATGTGTCTCTGCTGCACCACCTGAACAGAATAATTAGGTCATTGAGGCTCTGAAGAACTGATCTACACAAGGAGGAGGTCATTAAGCCATTTCATTCCAGCGTTTTGTACCTGTGGCACATCTAAAAACTGCAGGACTGGAGTTTGACACCAGTGAAGTAGATTCATGTATTGTGTGTAGAGCGAAAGCTAGCAAAAGACTGGATAGAAAACTAGCGATGGACGAGATGGCGAGCTAGCCATAAGACTAAATTGCTGGTTAGCTAGCAATAGACTAGATATATTACATTGTGTGCAAGAAAAAGTAAAACTTCTTCAGAGCACCTATGTAGGTGGGCGAGAGGTATAAAGCTTTTATTAGTAAAAACGTTTAGAAAACCATAAACTATTTTTCCACTCCTTCACAAATATGCAATAATCTGTCACATAAAAACCTACATTAAATGCATTTCAGTTGGTGCTTGCGACATAGCAAAATGTGGAAAAGATCAAGGGACATGAATCGTATTACAAGACATTGTTAATGTTTAATTCATTTACAAAGAAGTGGTGCTAAAGAAAATAATAGTTAAATTTGCCTGAGCAACACTTCCTGCTTTAATGGATTCTTCTGCCTGAGGGGGAATGCATAACAAGCTGTAAACAGTGAAGGAGTTTTATTTCTGGCCGCTTCATGAACACGACACACAATATCCTGTGCTCCAGCTGGCCAATAAATTGGCTGGACTGCTGCTTGGTCTGTGCAGTGGATTTAGTGGAACAAAAAAAATTCACAAAAACATAGAGCTTGAGCTCTATCTTGCTAACTGGATTCCTTTTGAAAGAACTGATAATTTGGTCCAGACTTGACAAAAATAAGCTTAGAAATCAGGTAATTTATTCAATTCAATCATAAGAAAAAAAAACTTCAAACAAAACACTTTATTTATCCCAAAGGGACATTAAATATTATAACTCATATCAAGAGTCGTTGTGTTTGGTGATAGGAAGAATGTCTAGTAGAAGTCAGTCTTGCAACGAATCTGAAGAGTCCTCTGACTGAAGACTGCTGCTGCTGTACGACAGCTTCATTGACCAACGCCATGCTAACGGTATGCAATGACAGAGTGACAACAATGCCTTGTTGCCACGGTTAAGCATCATAACAATGAAGTAAAAGATGAAGAGCAAAAATCCTTCCAGCTGTACAGCATCCAAAACTAAAAATAAGGAGTAATTGTCCAAACATGCAATTCCTCAATCAGAAAAATATGAATAAAAATCGACAAAAAGACAAATCAGAACTACAGTGACAAAGCTTCTCCAACGCGCTGCCACCATGAGCGGCCAATTATAGATTAGAAAGCCCACTAAAGGGGGCGCCATAGAACCCGAGGAGAGGGTGATCATAGAGGCATTAGGAAATAGACATATGTTTTATACTTTTACAAAATCCTGCATGAAATGATCAAAAACCTTGGTGGAAAGTTTAGTCCAACAACATTATTAGAAACAAAGCTGCCTTTAGTCCAAATTCACTGGTGCATTCTTTAGTAAAACAACCTGTAGTGAGTGTTGTGTAAATTCACCTCAACAAGGACTGGTCCGAAATTCATTCCACCTGCTTAAGATAAAATAATTCATGTTCATGGTTTGCTGTCTGAATATGTTGAAGTACTAGCATATGTACTACCAGATGTGTCACTTATTAAAAACGGAAATAAATAGCAAATGACCCACATCTGTGTAATGCTTTATCAAGTCTGAGGACTCTAAAGCACTTAACACTACATTCAATAGCTTAATAATCTCAGCAGGTGTTTGCCAATTGCTGCCACTTCGTGCCATTCCCCTGGACAATAAATCAATAATATATATTGTGGTAGACATGTAATCAATATCAATCGTTAATACATCTGATAGAATATTCAATATATAGAATATTCACTGAGCTCCATAATGGCTTAAAAATAAGCAATGGTGTGGAGTCAATAATTATCGCCATCGACAATTCAGTCAATATTGACTGATATGAAACGCTTATCGGGATAAGTCTTTCAGGCATATTGTCCAGCCTTAATTTCACATTTCAAGTAATATTTCCTGATCATAATCCGCTCGTACTGGAAACATGTTTATATACACTTCATGCCAAATATGACATTCCTTCGTCAAGAAAAAAAAATGATTTTGATGAAACGATCATATGTTCAAGGTCAGGGTAGTGACTGGAGAGACCCAAAATGCAGACCTTCACCTTTCTGATGATATCGCAGAAACACGGCAGATGTGGAAGGACAAGAACACCAAAACCATTCAAATGACACAAAAATGGTGCTTTCCATTAGAAACAAAGCAAACTGGCCATGATAAGATTTCAGAGGACATGTAGAAAGGCGGCAGTCAGCTGGATGAGATAAGTATTCTGGGTTGGTTCAGGTAGGGGGGAACGTTGATTGGGCTCAGAGCAGCAGCACTCTAAAGGAACACATCTGCCCCTGGGGTTCCTGCTGGGATTAACCCGTCCTTGATAACAGGAATGAAATTTATTCTAATCTCCTTATCTTTTTCCAACTCCATTTGGATGTATGAAAGACACTTTTCTCCTTCATACACATGAGAGGAAATCCACAGAGTCAACAGCAGCATGTTTAACGTTGTGATTGAAAACACACATGTAGGAGTACATCAGCTTTACAAAATGCTTACATGGGGTGAAGATGAAAGACATTGTATGTTCATCATGGTGGACAACTTTATGGACTAAGCTTTGGAAGAGATTTTATAGGTAACTGAGTTAAGCTGTGCAAATGTGCAAGGATTTAATAAAAAAACATTTTTTAAAAGTTGTACTGAAAAAGTTAGTTCTGGTTAAAAGTAAGAAGACCATAGGGTGTGTTCCAATCAAGACACCAACATTTTTGCCATCTAAGGGCGTTAGGAAGAAGACTCAAAGTAGTTTGAGTTTTTAGTCAACATGGGGTTTTTTTATCTGGGGAAACATTGAACCATACTCCTAGAGACATTTCTTGGAAATGGGATGTTGTTGGGAATATGGGGAGCCATGGCTGTTTGTTAGGGTTACACAATAACAGAAGCAAGAGCTGTCTTTACATTCTTGACACAGAGTCAGGCTTGTCCCTGTTGCCAGGTTATTTGGTCAGAGGTCAGTTTCTGCCTCAAATCAAATATTCAAGTATCTTGTGTAATTAGTGATGAAATATTAGAGCAGGACACTGATAGATACAGAAATACAAGCGCCCGTCTCCCAGGAGTTCGCCTGGGAATCAGCGCCCGTCTCCGTTGTGTCCTTGGGCAAAACACTTCACTCGCCTTGCCTGCTGGTGGTGGTCCAAGGGCCCGGTGGCGCCGGTCTTGCTTCTGTCAGACTGCCCCAGGGCAGCTGTGGCTACAGGGTAGGTTATAACCATCTCCATTTGAATGTGTGTGAATATAGTGTGAAATGCTTTGGGGTTCTCTAGACTTGATTTGCTTTATAAGCAAATCTGCATCGTCAACAATATCAAACAGTTCTGGTCCAACCAAATAGCTCATCACACTGGATTGCAGATGTTGTCATGCTAGCCTTAGTCATTTCCTTTGAACCAGTTGAATGAGTAACGAATTGAAGTTATTACGAAGTGGGACTCAGCAAAGACTTTGCACAAGAGTCTCGTAATGTGTTGCATCATCTGACATGCTGCTCACAGAGACTACTGAGTTGTCAACGTCTCTCTTTTACCAGTCAGAGGTAACAGGTATTCATATCAAAGTGATACATCTGGGCTTGTTTTTTCCAGTTTAACTTCTTACAACTTCACATGTGAGTCAATAAAATTAAAGTTTCAAAATGTCTGCTTAATTTCCCCACTGAGAGACACTAACGTTGGGTTGCCACCGAGAACAATCGAAATGAAAATCTTTATTAAATGTAAAAAGTCATTAATGCACAACGCTTGCCGTCACCGTCTCCATTATTCCATTAACGAGACTTCTGCGGCCTTTCGCATTAAACCGTCAGCCGGCGCGAAGGCAGAACCTCGCCATGACCTCCCCGTATTAGAATTAATGAGATATTTAGACTGTGATTCTCGTTCCTCGCTGCCCTAAGGGGATACATGATTATCCCAAGTTTTGTGGTGCATCTGTGTCTATTAATTTCCCCCCTGACACTAAGTAGGCAGGCGCGTACTCAGCAGACATTCTGCTCACATGTAGCTTAGCTTTCAGCTGCGCGGTGTGGGTCAAGAGGCAGTTTGGTAAAACTGAAGGGATCTGCTGAACTGACAGGCCTTTTGACTTCCCTGCACCCGAATAATACGACTTCTAAATGGCTTAATTAGAAAACTCTCATCCCTTCCTTTGAGAAATGGATCTTCTGGATGTCCTCCAGGCCTCCTTCCATCGTGACAGCACCACAGCAGGTCATGTTTTCAAGTTGCTCTGGAGAAAAACAGAGAAACTTACTCTCACTCTTTTATGTACAATCAAGAATGTAAAAGACACACTGATCAGGTCATTGTTCAGATCAAAATGGTGGACTGTGAAGAATGACGAACCTTAGTTTTGTTTCTTTTTTACCCCTAAGAAATGGGTAACAGTTTATTTTGCCCGACTTCTGCTTCCACAGCAGAAACATCATTTTGGTAAAAGCGCTTCTTTCGCATCATGAGTCATGTGACTCATTTATACATTTATTGTGTGAACAAATGTATTCACATGTGATTTTAATTGCATTTCTTATTTAATGGAAACATCACAATTGCAAAATTGTATGTTTTTTTTTAACTTGGCGAATAATCAACAAAGTTTTGCCATCATTTGCAATGAAAACACAGCTATAATTGTGTGACAAAACGACTCTATATGCCTGGAAAATACACAATCCTGCCCCTTTAAGAGCCATTAAAGGAAAGGTTATCTCTGATTAATGTTTGAAAAGCCTCACTCTAATACCAACTGTAGCATTTTGCACATTTCGGTTATTAGGAAATATGTATATGTTTGCATTACATTTTTACAATATTTGTGTAAAAATATATTAATAATACCCAATATATTAATCATTATTTATGCTTAATATATTTTATCTGACATCTCCCTGTCAACTGTGTGTGTCTTTCTAAATATATTATTCAGCTTCAACTTTTATTAAAGAAGGCAAGAAATAATATTGAGAACTTGGTCGCTTTTTTGTTTGTCTAACAATATCTGGGTAAATAATAAGAAATATATCTCTGGAGTTTTGGAGTTAAACAATCTCGGTGTGGATTTCCCTGTAGATTCAGTTCATTTGATAAAGCAGAGAAACACCACAGAGCTGAAAAACAGAACACCGAAAAAAATAATTAGAGAAAGAACTTCATGGTTGGCAGCTGCAGGTTCTTCAGTAATTTATTGTTTTTGATTTTAGTTTTTTTAAATTGCATTTTGTTGTGGAAAGTGTGAAAGAGAACCACATATTTTCCAAACTGATACAAATACATCTAAAAATATAAAACTTGTGCTTTTTGGTTATTTTGTCGTCAACATTTTCTGCAATTAAATCCATGACAAACGGCAGAAAATCTGCTTTTGTTTTTATCTTTGTATGTAAAAACATTACTTTGGATTCTCTGGTTTTCACAGAGGCCTTTTTAAAATGATTACAACTGACTATTTTAATTTCTCAAACACCACATATTTTATCTGGCGTCACATTCCACTCAAATTTAGATCTAACTATACTTAACCACAAATAGGCAGGGATCAGCTGGTTTGGTATTTTCTATGCCTCTTTTTCATCAGAGACAATATAATATAATTGACCCAAATAAAACGGCTGTAAATCAGAGTCACAATGACCTCTGCTTTTGTTTTGTCACTAACATGCCATCCTACATCTTTTGGAAAAGCATTGGAAACGTGGATAGTCTGTTCATTAGACACAAAAGCCAAAAGCAAACAACAAGACTGGAGGCTGAAGCATGAAATCGGAGCGCGTCCGAAGCAAACAAGCAGTTCAATATTGTTCTGCGAGTGTCTGGCTCACAGCAGGACAGCCGAGAATCGAACAGCAACAAAAAGCTATTGAGTTTTGCATGAGTGGCATAAATTTGTCTGCGCATTATTCACCTCCTAAATATTCTCTCTTGCCCTTTGCGGATCTAAAAGCTGCTGGTGTTTCTGCTACAGAGTGACAAGTTAGACTAACAGGAGCAGGTTGGTACTTTCATTTTTGATATGTAAGTGTAACACAGTTCAATTTGAATTCAATAAATGGTACTTTGGCTTCATGGCTCTAATTTGTCATTTGGTTTTATCTCTTTGTAAAATGTAGCCATTGTTGAAACTCTCCAAATCAGCGTTTATACACCTTAAAATGAAGGCATTATTACTCTACAAGTCCCAAATATCAGAAAGTGTGAATCAGCAATCCAGAATCTTGACATGAATGATTCATAATTTTTTATTTATTTCTTTTAATTTTCTCACTAAAGCCCCTTAAATCTGACTAAAGCCTACCACCAGAGACACTTGGCTAGTTTTAAGAAAACTGGCAGCTTAGCTCTCACAAAGGAGTATTAGGGCCACGGCAAGAAAATTGTAAAAAATATATATAATTACAGAAATAAAGTCTTAAAAGTAAGACAATAAAGTCAATATTACAAGAATAAAGTCAAGATATTGAGATTTTATTCTGATTATTTCGCCTTTATTATTGTAGTATTACAAATTTATAATCATTATTTTGAATTTACTCTCATACAACTTTATTCTAGTAATGAATTATTCTCACATCATAACTATTTTCATTATTTCAACGTTATCCTATTGACTTTATTTTTATTTTGACTTTATTCTCGTATGAGTTTATTTTTGCAATTTTATCTAATTATTAATTTTTTGTTCTTAATATGGCCCTAAGGGTCATATTAAGAACAAACCACTGACTGACCTAAGTGTTTCCAGTAATTTAACAGTCTCACAAAGTCCAACATCATTGTACAATGGTAGCAAGACTTAGAGGAAATATTTTTCGGTACTGATTTTAAAAACTGGCTTAATATAATGAGCAAAACATCATGTGAATTAGACTTGATTGAGTTACACTAAATAGTTTACATAAAATACTGCAGGTAGCTCTTCTGTTGGAAGCAGTCAGTCACAGTAGATTAAGAACCCTGTAATTTCTAGGACCTCTAGATTATCCATTTAGAAAGACACCAGAATTCAGCAAATTTGAAAATCTAATTGCCAAATTGTTGTTGTTTTTTTCTTTCCCAACATTGTTTTCAACACTAATCTGGACCCTCGGCTTTGGAGGACCGATTGGCTCCTGGAGGCGCAAACTCTATTAAAGTTTTAAATCTTACCCAGTTTCAAACGTTTAGCTGTGACGCATGTAATGCACCAGGTCGAATCTATGAAGCTTACTGGAAACCTTAGCAACAGTACACTGTAAGCAACCATCATCTATCGCGAAGATAGAAGTGCTGAGCAGAACGAGGAGTTTGTTGATGTTGATTCGGTTTTTTCATGCCGTTCAGAGCTGTTCAAAACAACTGAATCGTTTGTGAATCTCACTCTCTGAATTGCACTTAGAAATGAGTGCGTGGATGCGTGTTGGCATGTGCGCGTGGGCGTGTGTGTGTGTGTGTGTTTGTCCCGTGCGTCTTTGTCTTGTCCTGGGACAGACTGGCGACCTGTCCAGACTTTACCCCAAACCTCCTCAACTGCAGTTGGATAAAGGAGAGACTGTTAAAGCTCACAAGCAGTAAAAATAATTGGCAAGGTTAATGAATGAAAACATGGTGTACATTTGGCCCATACAGCTAGTCATTACTGGCTTCATTAGTTACCTTTACGGTAATTGCGTCTCACGTAAGTCTGATTTACTCATTCAACTGTTTTAAATTGCAAGCATTAACCGTCCACTACCATTCTCATACTTTCCACTTCACACACCCAGCTTCATCTCAAGCAGAATCAAAGAAAATTATGTCATGCATTATGAAAATAGTCACCCTTCCTTTGCAGCAAAGTGATTTTAAAAGCTACCTGTCCCTTTTGCATTGTCACAGTACGACGGCAATGACTTCAAAATCTGCAGTGGAACGGAAGATGCCAAGTCCATTAAGTGTTTGCAGCTTCTGTTAAGAAGAGACAAAATCCAGCAGTGTTTGATGTCTAAATGTGTTCATTTTAAAGCTGGATCTTCCCATTTTGATACAGAAATATCACTGATATTTCATTCAAACTAATCAGGAGATGTGGGTTCACCAAGAACCCACAGAATAAAAAAGAGACAGTATACCTTTAACAAGGACTTTGATACCTAGAAAAAAATGTCAGTTACTCTAAACGTTAACTAAAAGTGCAAAATGGTTAACTGGTTAAAAAAAAACTGACATAAGATTTTACTCTCTTGTTCTTGGATGTTCCACCCCTTACTGATGCCGCCCTGGTCAACCGCCCATATTACCCATATCAAAAGCCGCCACTGTAAAAACATTTGAAAAAAATGTTTTACTGTCTCAAACTAAACATGTCTGGAGATTCTCAGCTTTCCAGGGTTTTTTTTACTCAGAAAGGTTTAAATGAATTTGTGTCGTTTTAGACGCTAATTTAGAAACATCCCTCTCCAATTGCCTCCTGTGAAACTTTGAGCTCGCACACAGACATGCACACGCACACACACGCACACACACGCTCACACAACGCAAACATAAAACATGGTCGAGAGCTGAACATGTTTTATGTTTTGCTGCCGTCGCAGAAAACTCACCTTTCACTATCGTTCGACACTCAGCTGTGACCCAGGCGACCCTCCGCAGGAGATTAATCTCTGTGACGTAATATTAACGCGGTAAAATATTCAGATTAATCACATGCATTAAATATTATTAGGTCTTCATAACTGCAGGTATAAAAAAAAGTAACATTTTGACGTTGAATATTGTGGGAGTTTTAAAGTCTGACAAAGACAACCGTCAAAAGTAGTTTTCAGACGCTCCGTCAGGCCAGTTTAGGGTGGAATATTAAAGGAATGCTGCTCCTCTCAAACACCCTAAAGTGTTTTTTGAAACGGCGATTCACGCGAATCACTGTTTGGAAGAGCAAAGGACCACAAATCAGATGATTCACATTCGATTGAGGATGTAAGGGTTTAGCAGAGTTTTAAAGAATACACTTGTTTTGGTAGTGTTGATTTTAAGTGTCCATTAAATCCTCTCGACTCAGGAGGGGAAAAAAAACCAGAAGCAGCTTATTATGTATGACTGTCAGCAAAGTAGGTGTGCACAGACTCTTTAAAACACGGTTTACTCTGTAAGAAAGACGTTTTTAGAACATGTTCAACCAAAGAAGTGAAGTCGGGCTTCAAACTGTCATGTTGGAGGAGATTCTAACATTTTCTCAGAGCGCTTGTAGGGGAAAATGAAATGATATTCACATAGAAGCATCAGGAAATTACCACATTATCTACAAAGTATGCTGAGCTATTATTTAAGCAAAGCGTGTAAAGATTATGCTCAGAATTTACTATGGCAAACAATTCATTAGGGATTTAACGATCCGTCCAGCTAACAAGAAACCATACATGATGTTTGGTTTACAAGAAAGAGAAACATATTTAGCCGTGTTTCTGGAGGAGAACTAACAGTTTTGTTCTTAATAAGAGTTTAAAAAACGTAGAGTACAGTGGGGTTTTTTTTAAACAGTTCAGCTTTGATAGGGTTAGAGTTTGAACTAGAAGTGAATAAATGTGGTCCAGTTTGTTCAAAACTATAGAATAGCTCTTTAGTTTAGGTTTTGAAGCGGATGCTAACTTTAGCATTGATAGCAGCTGGTCGCAGTATTGCCACAGTAAACAAAAGTAAATTGTTCTCACAAGTTTCTGCTTTTTTCTCACCATTTTCATCTCAACTGCTGCTTCCATATGACTTCAAAATAAGAGTCTCAAACCTGCAGCATTGTGAGAAAAATATGTTCCCAGATTTCTTCTTTTTTTTTTTTTTAGCTAAAACATACTTACATTTTTCAGATGGCAAAGATTGATGCATACAGCAGTTTTAGAACTACTAAAAATTTACTTGATTGTGCTATAAAATGATGCCATGCAGCTGGAACAAAACAGTACTCACACGCAAATTAACAAAATGGCAAAAGAGAAGGGTTAAGAAAGGTACAGACCGTCTGAACTAACAGACGTGGAAGACCAAAGGGACCATAACAAACTTCCATGTTTTTTCCCAAGGTGTCAGCCGACATTGTGCGATGTGAACTTCCCGTCATTACTACCAGGACATTCTAAAATTTGGCGTAAACACCTTAGAATAGCGTGGTACAATGCACTGATGTTCTTGACTAAGCATGTTGCATGTCTGTGTTTATTGGATTGACCCGTTTCTAGCAAGTCTGGCAACCAACCAGTTGAACATTTTACTGTGAAAACACCTGCAGCTACAGATTCTAACATCCGAGTTAATCTGAGAGGTGAAAACCTGACACGCTAAATATCCGCCGCATGACTAAGCTTCAGCTCCCAGAGGGAAGCAAGCGTTTGAGGTCAAGCTTTACCTACCTGGCTGATTTTTCCGGGGGATTTTTTTGTTGTTTATTTTTCCCTAGCTTGGATTAGACTCGGCTGCAGACATCACTCACAGGCACTTTGAAAAGACAACTGCCAAGATGTGAATATTGCATCCCACACTTTGCTTTCTGGGCCGATTTCTCTGCTGACATTATCTTCCTGCTACAAGAACACACAGCAGTTCTTTCTAACAGGCACTTAGAGTGCTCACCTAAAATGACACTGTAGGGGTCAAAGGCAGTAAGAAAGGCAGCAGAAAGTGTTCTGGCTATCGGTAAGTGATGCCGTTATGTGGACATTCACAGAGTGCAGCAGGCGGAACCTTCATCGGCCGAAGCAACAGTTAGAGAAGTGAGCACACACAGACAAGGGTACCTTACAAGCGTAACAGAAGCTGGAGTCGATGCGAGTCGCTGTGTGGAGTCATTCATGAAAAAGGCTTCTTTCAGCCAATACTGTTTTGGCCTCTGTACACACTCAGCATGCTGAACAGAAGAGCATTAAAGTCTCATCAAAGACAAAAACAATTACTTCAAATCCACATATTACACATATAGGCCAACATACCAGCTGTGTTTCCATTACAAATTTGTGCAAAACTTTGCTGATATTGCGCCAGTTTCTAACAACCATTCACAGAGTGCATGGCTGCAGCATTTCCTCTAATTGAGAAACGTAATTAAAATCACAGGTGAATAAGTTTGTTCACCTCACTAGTCATTGAAAAAACATGCCGCTCCATCGTCCTCCAACTACTTCCTGACGTTTTCTTTTTCGTGGTTTGCGCCAGCGGCAACGTCACTCATGCAACTCGTGAGATGCGGAAACCAGTATTTCTGTTGCAATTTTGCGAAATAAACCAAAAAAACACAAAAACCCACCTTGTCCTAACTTTTTATTGAACAACTTGAGTTTTTTTGAAATTGCTATTTTTCCATTGAGTGAATGTATTTATTCAAAATGTCAAATTGTGCAATCATATACTGTGACAGCAGCTGGTTGGAACAAAACCAATCTTAAATATTTTATAGCTCTGTTCCTCTGCCTGGTATTCCTAAGGATAAAAGAATGAAAAGCTTAGAGGGGCAGTACTATGTGTTATCCACTCACATAGTGAACTATCAAGTAATTATGTCGAGTTATGGAGATGCTGTAGAAATGAAACATAACTTAAAACGGTCAACTTACGTATTTATAATTAGTTGTTTATTTGAGCAAATGACAGGTGATTATGACCTTGTTTTAGTTAGAAAATGTATATTTTGGGCTAATTACACGTTCAACCAATCGACTATTGTTTGCTATTGTAGTGGCAGTTTTCTTTCTTTAGCATAAAATGCTTGAATTCCTCTTAATCCTCCATCAATAGATATTCGTTTGGTGTGAAGTTTGAGGTACGCAATTTATCTACTGTATCATCAGTGAATCTGTAGTCAGTCTCATGGTCTCTATAAAAAGGCAGTGGACACACAATAATCTGAATTACTGAAGCCTGACTCAACATAGCTGCACCTCAGGAGCCTCAGATTTGGCCTTTGTGAATCTGATAAAACCAGGATGAAGTGATGGCGCTATGTCAAGTCTGGTTTTATCTCTTTTTCTAGATTTCTGAGTCCTACTTTTGTGAACCAGCCCTCTGGCAAATCAAATCTAAAGACAAGAAATAAACATAATCTAAACTAAACCTGGACAGAACTAAAAGTACAACAGAAACAAGGCTGATCTAATAAAACAATAACTGGGTTTCTGAAACCCAGAAAAAACTACAAGACGACAAGATCCTGACACCAACAGCTTTTTGCTTTGTTTCTAATTCTCCCACATATGTACAACTTACGTTGTTTATTGTCTAAAAGGCGAAGCAGTTATTGGGTTGGATAGAAAAAAACTAAACATATTGCAGCAAAATGGCCAACTTAAGAGAAGGTCACATTAGCATACGGTTTCCTTCAGTTGACTCTTAACGTAGGAATCGATTCCCACTGATGACAGAAACATACTTGGCTGCTGCTAACATCTGACCAGATCCAATTAAGCTAATCATACATTCCAGCCATTGTACTTATTGGGGAGGATCATGTCCCATTATAAATATTCTCTTCTCTATCCAGGCACTCAGAGATTCCCTGTAGGGTTAAAGAGTAAGTGATTAATTTGATTGGCTTTCCCCTCTGGCAGTACAGCCAGAGACTTGGCGCGAGCGTTCTCATTGTGCCGAACAGATGGGTGCTGTTGTTGAACTACTGATGAAATATTATGCAAGTACAATCTGGCCTCCAAGCAGAAGCCCAAAAACATCATACACTTTTCTTTTCTTGTTCCTTTCTTTTGAGCATCAGCTCTAAATGCTGTCATTTTCCTAATGACCAAATATTTGAATTACTTTACATATCTTAATCCCTGCTGTGCATTCAGAAACAGCTGGATGAATACAAGATAAGGGTAACGCGAGAACCTTAACGATAGCGAAGCAAACAGAGTTATATAGTGAAGTAAATAAACTACTTTTTTTTTTTACTTAAATTTGTGGTCAAACAAAAACTTCCAAGAAGTTGCATAGATATTTCAGCAGGACTATCTGTCATATTTCATAAATCCATATAAATATCAGAAACTAAAGTAAGTGAAAATAGGCTGCAATTCAATGTTTTTATATAGAAAGTAAACTGCAAATTGAATCGGAGCATTTTTATCTTTATATATTATTGAAATACTTCATCTTGAGACAAAAAAAACCTGTAACCCAAACTGTTTGGAGAGACAAAATGGCAGAATGTTGGTACAGAATGGAGATAGGAATTGGAAACCAGGATTGGTAAAATCCAAATTAAAGCCTGGTGTGAACACCGACTGGACCAAGCCACCTTCAGTTGTACGTTTTACCTGACAGACTTACAGTAGATACACTACCTGAATCTATTAGACATTAAACCACTGTTTTTATTGGCTTGTTAAATCCAGTAACACTTTAATTTGTAGGTTGTGTGTTTTTTTTCTGATTGGTTTATCTTGTATGATTTGTTTGGTTTCCACTTTGTTGATAGTTCGCTAGTGTTGAATATGTCATAGTCAATTAATTAGAATATTATTGAAAAGTTCATCTATGTCAAAAACTCAATTCACTAAGTGAAATGTAAGATCTGAATCAAATGAATGGGTTTTTACCAGCCAATGTTGACGTGACGATGAGGGAATTCAGCCATTTTATCCAGGTATTCAAACAGAAATGCATCTAATAGTTGCAAACTGGATGTGTGCACTCCGAACATAGGAATTGTTCATGTGGAGACATTTCTTTTAATGAGAAATATTATGCCATCTTGATATTCTAAAATCTTAGAGTTACATCCATGGTGTCCATGCCTCTCACTTCCTGGTAAAAGTTTGTCATTAACCAAGAACAACATGTTACATTCACTATTTTTATTCTCGCTGAAGCAGATTGCATAACTAATTCACAATGAAGCACATAAACTGAACAGAAATCTTAGCGCATTATTTTGTTTTATTTAGTAAAGACACAGAAAGGCTTTATAGTGAAGTGTTATTGAGTATAAATGTAGGACATCCTCAAATAAATGTTAGATTTGTGCTTTTAAATGTTAAATAGGGAGACACTACATCTACTTAGAACTTGATTTGATTGCCTTTACTACATCCTCATGTTTTCCATTTTGTGCTTTATATTTTCACTAAATATAGTATGCAAATTAGCAACCTGACAACTTCAATGTAAAGCAGCGACAGCGAGAAAGAGAGACACCTGCGTCTGTGCGTATCCCATTAATCTTATTTTAGCCCTGTTCTCGTTCATACTGTTAAATATGCATTAAGAAAGAATGGAGTCATTGAGTATATTTGGCGTATAAAAGATATGGGCTCATCATTAAAAATCCATGTAAGCCCTTTAAAGCTGAGGAGAGGTGATTTCATGCTTGGCTAGGTGCTCCCCTCGACTGCCACAATACAAAAAAAAAACCGGCACCCACCGGAGAACACGGTCCGCATCAGACAGTGACGTCCTTGGTTGTTCCCCCTCCCGTCCGTCCGCCGGGCCGCCAGCCCCCTCTCCCCTCCTCCCCGCCATCCCCACGCGTGGCTCGCCCGGCGATGGATGCGGTGTCTGAACTAATGGAGCAGGGAGAACAGGCGCTGCCTCTGACTGGGAGGAGGTGGAGGAGAGATCAGGGTGCTCTTGAAGCACCGCTTGAGCCATGTGTCCAACCGCGGTTCTCTGTCGCCCCGCTTCTTTTGGACGATGGAGTAAAATTCACCAGGGGGGGCTCCCCTTGGGGGAGTGTTTGAGCGGAAGTTTTTAAAAGCACCCCCACCCCCTTTGCCTCTTTTGTTTACATGCGACTTTGCTGCTCATTCATCAAGCCATTGCTGGAAATATGTTGCTAAATCCACCTAATGATACAAATGTGCCAAAAGAGTCCCCCTAAAGAGCATCTGCAGCTCCGGAACCATAAAAACATTTTCCCTCTGATTAATGTGGTATTCTTAGACTCATGGCTCTCCTTAGCAGACCACCAGACGAGATGTTCAATCAAGTATGCATGACTTGACCTTAATGGATTTTTCACTGGGAGGCTTGGGTTGGTTATTAGAGAACCAGCTCATGTGGAACAACCTTGTCCCCCTGGGAGGGGAATTACACCAGTTCAGAGGAAACCCACATTATGGCATGAGGAGGAAAAAAAGGGGGGAAAAGTGCCATTTTCTCTGCTCTCATACATCTTTTTAGTTTAAAATGTGCCAACCGGGTGATCTAGTAAGAAAACATACTCCCTCCTGCTTAAATCTACATTCCTTGTCCTTTCTGTTTACTTAAGAGTTCCAGCTGTTCCTACTTATTACTTTCAAACTCATCCGTTTCTCACAATAAAATCTCCATTTTTGGACGAGCTTGTGCTCGCCTTGATTGACAGGAACGGTGCTGGAAGGAGCTGGATCACAATCACTTTCTCGAATCAAATCAGTTTCATCGCACGCTTCGCTAAATTGATGACCATCCCCACAACGCCAAGCTAGAGCTCTGATCATCAGGCTCTGTTTACCCCCTTCCAATTCGTGCTCATCAGTAAATAAGCAAACAAAGTGGTCCGGTGTTGAATTAATTTCCTCCTCCAGCTGTGTGCTCTAATTGGGATAATAAGCCCAAAGGTTATCAGCGCTCCGCCAGCCATTATTCAAGCACCTTGCAAACGCTCCGTCCTCCCTCCCCCTTGGTTTGATCTGCAAGAAAGCACGTCTGTGTTAGCATGTGGAAGTCTTTGAAGGCACACAGTGCCAGTTTATAGCACAATCAAGTAACTATGTTGACCTCAGTTGTTTAAAAATGCTGTTTATATCAAATATGGACTACATTGTAATTTAAAGCATTAAAATTGGGCCCCTGTCTCTTTAAAAACTCCTACTCTTTCTGGAACTTCGCTTTCAGGAAGTTATCACAGCATGGCTTCTGTTTAAACCCTTTCACAACATTTTTACCAGGGTTGCCCTGAGAAGTAGCTCCTGACATGAGCTTTGCAGATGTGCGGTTCTGTCAGGTGTTTGCTAATTGCTGCTGGCTAGTCTGAAGGAGCTGAATGGGGGAGTCGCAGGGGAGGGCTGCTCTCTGAGGTAGAAGATTGTAAGCTTGAAAACTGCAACTTTGAGGATGAGCTTCATCCTTGAAGGCGGGGCTAGGTCCACCAAGGCGTTTTGCACAGCTGAATGGTTGCCATCGGAGACAAGGATTTCTCAAACCTGCATGAAACAATCAAAGCAACATTACATTATTTATGTTTTTAAAGAGGGAATAACATTATAACATGATGTAAAGGTCAAAAATTTACATTTCAGGGGGCGTGCTGTGGTGGTGTAGTGGTTAGCGCGACCCACATTTGGGGGCCTTGAGTCCTCGATGCAGCAGTCGCAGGTTTGATTCCTGGACCCGGCGATCCTTGCCGCATGTCTTCCCCCCTCTCCTTCCCCCTTCCCTGTCAGCCTACTGTCATATAAGGGACAATAGAGCCCACAAAAAAGACCCCCTGGATGGGAGAAATAAAAGTAAATTTGACATAATACTGCCCCGTTAAAACAATGAAAGAACAAAATCTTTGAATTAGCTTAGGTGAAAACCAGCCGGACGTTAGTGAAATCAGTTAAGCTCACTTTATAAACAGTTTGTCACCCAAAGAAGGTGCAGAAGTCACTTCAATTTGTTGAGCGACATGTAAGAAGTCATGGACATCCAGTTCATTGTGACACCTGGATTCCAAGAAAAGGAATTTCCAAATTCATCCTTCATGCAGCGAGGCTTGTCATTATGCTAAAATGTTTCAAACCCAGTACAGACCCACTCATTGAATTAGAATATTATTGAAAAGTTAATTTCTTTCAGTAGTTCAGTTCATTAAGTGAAACACATTATGTAGATTAATTAGACTGATGTTTTCAAGCCTTTATTTCTGGTAATTATCTGGAACAAAATGTTTAAGATTAAAATATTACATCAGACCAAATGAATAAAAGCCTTGCATTTTTACAGAAGCATGTGGACTTTCTTCATACCTGCATTTTCAGCCTGGTGTATAGAAATTAGGCAGATCGTCTTAAAAACATCTTAAAGGTGCATCTTAAAGGCAGGGTTACGTAAAAGCTACTTTTTTTTAGTTTAGTTTCCCTCAAGGAAAATATACCTGGAGTGTTGTCTTGATTCGTTCATACATGTGGTTCACAGAGTAGCTCCTTCAGACTAGCCAGCAGCAATTAGCAAACACCTGGCAGAATTGCACTTCTGCTGAGCTCCTTATAGAGGAGCCGCTTCTCAGAGCAACACTGGTAAAAACGTCGTTAAAGGGTTAATAGAGGAGAAATGTTGTGATGACTTCCTGAAGGCGGAGTTTCAGAGAGCAGGAGTTTCTTTAAGAGACAGAGACCCAATTTCAAGAAATTAAAGTACAAAGTTACATTTGTTTCTAGACATGTTTGCTATCGACGGCATTTTTGTCCCATTTTAAAAAATAAACAGGAGATTTTACAGTTTTCTATGAAGTGTAGTAGAACTTTTGTTTGTGTTGGGAAGAGTTTAGTTTAGTTTGGAGTTCACCTATCTAAATTGAATTTGAAATAAATTCTCTAACCCCAAACTAAGCAGTTCTTTGTTATGAACATGTTAGCCGTGTCTCATGTTGTACTTGCTGTTTCTCAGAAGCGCTAACGACAGCGCATCTGTTTTCCGCTAACAGGATAAGAGACCACCCAGAATGAGGTGCATGATTTATGAAAAGAATATGAGCTCGCTCACATTACATGATCCAGATCAGAGACATGACATCCCCCCCCCCCCCTCGTGTCACTGTAATTATGCACCGCAGTGGTGCCAATGCATTTAAAGCAGCCGCATTATTACAGCTCACACCAGACTCGTCTCTTCATCTCTTATTCCACACGAGGCAATTTTCCAAGGCTTCCCCGGACGGTTGTCGATTCAAAGCAAAATGGAAATTAGATTCAGTCGGGCCGGTTCTCAAATTAATATCTGCATGTCGCGTATGCCGGACAGCTGTTTGAAAGCCTCGAAATAAAGTACGGGGGTCTTGGTCTCACCTGTCCGACAAAAGTGGAGGGAAAAATACATGTTGCACAGAATTCTTTTCTCTTTTTTTTTTTCTCTCCTCAGACGGACAACAAAAACATCCTGGATGGCTTTTACGGAGCCATTTGTTCCACTTTAACATCTCCCACACTTTCAGGGGTCACCGAGGTCGCGTTAAAAGCGGCCATTAGCGCGGCTTTCAGAGACGAGGACCTCTTGTGCGGAGAGCTTTCTTTATCTGATCCCGCTGTCTGAATGCGGAGGCCTCAAACCCAGAACCAAACGTGTCATTATAGGGTTCAATGAGAATGCCTCCAAATAAGTGTCCTCAACCTTTTAGAAACGCATTAATGCCACAAACACCAAGCGCATTTGCTTTGTTTACGTTCCGCTCCATGTAATTTCTGTTTTTATTATCGTTTTGCCGTCGTGATAAGCAACGACACATGCACCGCGTTCTTGCTGCGACACTTGAGCGTACCTTCTGCACGCGGTCGTTCCTCTTCCTTCTTTTTGCCTCGGTTTTCTTGTTTGTTGTGTTGGAGTCCATTTGTGGTCAATGTCTTTGCTTAAAAGCCTGTGACGAATAGGAGGGACTGATCGTGACCGACATTCTGTTTTACAGTGTCATCAGACTGACGTGTAGTAATGGGATCTTCAATAGCTTCGTGGATATATAATTGTTGCTCCAAGTGATGTTTGTGGTACAACATCACATTTACTTAAAAGAAAACGAACTATATATACACTAAAAGCTGTCCTGTGTTCCACAAAACTCTGGCTCAGGCTTCAACTACTAAAGTGTTGCTAAATTTCCACATTGTGTCATTCTTAAAAAGTCTTTAAATTAATGTATCTAAAATTAAGAATTTAAAATGTCTTACATTTATTTTAAAATGATGGGGCGGTATTATGTTTTCCACACAGTGTAGAAAACATAATACTGTGCTAACTCTTATTTGATAGCAAAATCAAGTAACTGTTAACTTCAGTAGTTAAACAAAATGTAAAAAAAAATCATACTTATGTAAAGTACGACTTAAAAGAAATTTTACTTAATAATTTATCACCTTGAAATTGGGCCTCTGTCGCTTTCAAAACTCCAGCTTTTTCTGAAACGCTGCCTCCAGGAAGTCATCAGCCATCAGAATATTTCTCTTTCTCCAGGACTTTTTAGTCAGGCAAAAGTCTATGAGGGGCCGTTTAGGACAAAATTTACGTTTTGTCTCTCACACACTACCAAAAAGTCTCGCATACTCCAAAAAAGTAGCCACGCACACTCCAAAAAATTACGTTTTGTCTCTCACACACTACCAAAAACTCACGCATACTCAAAAAAATAGCCACGCACACTCAAAAATTACTCACGCACATTCAAAAAATACTCAAATTGCGTATACACACACTACTAAAATGTCACACACACACACACACACACGTTAACTTTCTCGCTCACATACACTGCTACCAGCTCGCGCACACACAGACGTTTATCTCTCACATACACAAGACTAAAGTTGAACACTAATTTACTAAGACTCGTTTTATGTATGTGTGAGAGCGAGACTTTTTATGAATGTGTGAGAGCGAAACTCTTTTTGAATGTGTGAGAGCGAGACTCTTTTTGAATGTGTGAGAGTTGTCACGGAAGAGGCGGGGCATAATTTTTGGATCAAACTGCGCATGCGTAGATCCTAAACTATAAGTTTCGATTGTTGACTCACTGTATGTTCTATTACTTAGTATATTTGTGCTTTTAAATATATATAGAACGTTTAACTTTCTTGTAGATTAAATGTGCTATAGAAATAAATGAATCTGATTGATTGATTAAAAAGAGCAAAATTGCTGTAGTACAATCTGTCCACTGGGTGCCAGTATTACAGGAATTATTAACCGGCGCCAACTAGTGCCGAAGAAGAAAGAGTTTGCTATACCGAACATGGCTAACTCTAATTCGAAACGAGAGAGAATTGGTCAGGCAGCTGCCATTTTAAACACCGCTCCGGAACGGAACAGAGATGAGAGTTCTGAATCTACTGTAGCACTGCGGGCAGTCGTTGAATCGTTTAATGCGCCTGTCAAAGTGCTGGTTGCCTCCGGAGAAGATAGAATGGTGTCACCATTCTATGGTGTCAGATAGAATGGTGACACCATGTCTTGTGTATGTGAGAGATAAACGTCTGTGTGTGCGCGAGCTGTTAGCAGTGTATGTGAGCGAGAAAATTAACGTTTGTGTGTGTGTGTGTGACATTTTAGTAGTGTGTGTATACGCAATTTGAGTATTTTTTGAATGTGCGTGAGTAATTTTTGAGTGTGCGTGGCTATTTTTTTGAGTATGCGTGAGTTTTTGGTAGTGTGTGAGGGACAAAACGTAATTTTTTGGAGTGTGCGAGGCTATTTTTTTTGAGTATGCGAGGCTATTTTTTTGAGTATGCGTGAGTTTTTGGTAGTGTGTGAGAGACAAAATGTAATTTTTTTGAGTATGCGTGAGTTTTTGGTAGTGTGTGAGGGACAAAACGTAATTTTTTGGAGTGTGCGTGGCTACTTTTTTGGAGTATGCGAGACTTTTTGGTAGTGTGTGAGAGACAAAACGTAAATTTTGTCCTAAACGGCCCCTCATAAAAGTCTGAGTTGTGCTCAGACATCTTCATGGCGTTCTGTGACTCAGGCGGTTAGTTACTGCTATCATACCCTTGCTAGCTAGCTTTTTTGTCATCTACTATGTGTAAGTGCAATTTATAGCCAGTTGGCTGGACAACGCTTGTCTTCGCCTCAGGCACATTTCTGTTACTATCCCATATGTCACTTGTGTTCATAAAAGCCTGGCGCTACGGGAGTTAAAAATGTTTACGCAGTGTGAGATGCACAGAACTGCTGCCAAAAGCCAGAAACGGATCCCAGAAACTACATAGTTTTGATCCACTGATGTGGCTAAAGCTCTGCGGGTAATGGTTGGTCTTGCTACTAGCATTGCTAGCACTGATCTAAGAGCAACACAAACTGAAGTTGGAGGTTTGATGTATTATAAAAAATGGTGGTCAAGCTCCAGTTTGACTTATTGAAGAAATTATGTTTCCACAAAGTTGTTACTACAAAGGGAAATACAGCTGAGGAGTGTAGAACATGAAACCACAAAAGAAGAGAGCCATAGATGCTGCTATGGTGACATGTAGGAAACATTACTGAAAAAAGGTAATTATTATCCCCAACTTTAATAAGAATGTGACAAGAGCTATAGATAATTTCTTCCTTAAGTTTGTCCCTCTTACAGCTGTGTATTTGAAACATTATTTTCTTGTGTACACTGTTGCAATACATGTTTTAAATCTTATTGATACTGGTCTTAAAATTGCATTCAAAAACTTAGATTTGATTTGTTGAAACCCACAGAAGCCCTACTGACAGTATTTTATTTTTTGGTGCGTATTCTCCCAGCGTTATTCTGATAATCCTAAATAAAATCCAGTGTGACCAATTGATCAAGCAACGCATTAGACAGCAGCCTGGTAATGCACCATGCCTATATGAAAAGCAAATCAAGAACACACAGAAAACAAAGTTATTGACATCAACATCAATCTGCCAAGGGTATGAGTAATTTTGGGCTTAACGGTATCAGTGTTGAGAGGGTACAAAAAAAGTATTTCTAGGGCAATGAGACTCCAGTTAAGCACAGCGAGAGTCCTTATCCACAAGTGGAGAAATCATGAACCAGTGGTAAACCTTTGCAGAAGTGGCCAAGCTACCAGAATTACTCCAAAAGTGCTTCATTCCTCAACCAAGGGTCACAAAACAACAACATCTGAGTCACTGCCATTTCTCGTTGTTCATGACTGAACAACGAGAAAGTAACTGGGTAGAAGAGAGTTGTAAAGCAGAAAAATAAATAAATCACCGCTGACCAAAAACACAAAATATCTCACATTAAGCCTCTAAAAAAATGGGTTTCTTCAAATCATAAAGTTTGAATCCACAAATTCAATTCTCAAGACGATAACCCTGAAGGAGAATGTTCCTCCATCCGTTTGCAACCTTGAGCTGAGGCACACTTGGACTGTCCACCGTGAAGTCCGCCTCTAAACGGTTGCTAAGAACACTACAAAAACTCCCCAACTAAATGAGGCTTTTGAAGTGGCCTATTGAAAGCATAATCTTATTTAATCTGACTTTAAAGCAAGAGTATGTAAGTTTTTTGAAAAAAATACACATTTGTTAAGGCCATCACTGTTGTGACGATATGTTATGAGACAAATAATCTGAGAGAAAATATCTGCCAAAATTCTACCACAGCGACATCAACGACAGCCAGGTGTATGAAACATTAATGGCAGCTGTTGTACAACTAGGTGTTACGTTTAGAGGGCAATTACTTTTCCACATATGGCCATGTTGGTTTGGATAGCTTTTTTCCACGATAGATGAAATTCTCATTTGAAACTTTCTTAGGTATTATTTGATAATAGAATTTATTTGATGATGTGAAACATTTAAAGTACAGCATAAGTCTGTAAAAATACTTTTCCAGGGTTCTGTATATTATCTGTCAGCTTGGGTTTACTGTTGTGCCTCTGGTTTTGCGGTGATGAAAGACTCTTCGACACAATCACTGGAAAAGATTTGATACCTTTTAGCTTTGATTTATTATCTACCGTCCCACGTAACTGTACCTACATTTGAAAGGTACATATTGTTCACGGCCCCACCTATCGATTTTTCTGCAGTTTAATGGATGGCTTTGTTTAGCAGTGAGAAAGTGAACAATTTTGCCCCCAGTAGGGGGCTGTTTAACCATCCCAAATCTATATTTCATTAAAACGATGACACGTCGCACCCCTCGCTCCTCTCCTAACTCCTGTTCTATTGATCTCCATGAGCTTGGGCCTGGCAGAGAGCAATAAATCCTCTCAGGATTGGTCTTTTAAAAAAGAAAAAAAAGTCACCTTTCATTATACATGTAATGAAGCACCAGCATTACTCTGACAAGCATTGTGCCATGAATCTCTACCACACAAAAAAGTATTATAGGGCAATTTTATCTGTATATAATTGGAATGTAAAGCGTGTGGACGGTAAATACAGCCTGTTCTCTCCTGACATAATTCATGTGCTCAAGCTGAAGTATCCATCTCACTTAACTGTTCATAGCTTTCCTATTTTTTTTCTTTCTGTTGACAAAAGCAAGGAATTGATTTTCTTAATGTCTCTCCACTTGCACACTTTCTCTTTTACTGCGGTGAATAAATACAGATTAAGTCTGTGCCCAATAAGCTCTCGCTGTTCGATAATTCATGAAAGAGATTACCTTTATCGTCCCGAATCACCCGAAGAAGGCGCCGGATGATTTCAGTGTCTTAATTCGTCTGGATTTCCATCTCACAAACAAACCAGATGAGTGTATCTGAGCAGTTCAAAACGGAGCAAAGGGAATGATTCAATCATGGAAACCTGTTGGGTTCCCATCTGTCTGCGTCTGGAGGGTAAACACACATGACATTCGGTGATGACCTTATCCCTTCTATTAGACTGCCTGTTCACTGACAGAGATGGATAAGTGGAGGTTTTCTCATTTCATCATGTACAGCAGAGCTGGTTAACAAGGTGTCCTTGTTACTGTAGGTCAGAGCCTAAACTCTCATCTACATGTTCCACTGGGACTGACGTATGCAAGAGGAACTGGTTTGTTTGCTCAAATAAAGAGCGCTTATTATCTGCCCACTAAATGTGTCGAGTAAATGCCGCAATCATTTCCTAATGTGGAGTTGGTCTGACCACATCTCTCTGAGCAGCATCTTTTCTCCATCCCTCATCCTGGTCTCCTGGTTCTTTTGGGTTTAATCACATCCGTTGAAGTGAACATTTGGTTCACACCTAGTTTATACTTGCTGTTACCTGCCCTTGTGAATTGAGACTTGCTCCAGAAGAGCAATCACTTTGGGCCGTTTCAGAGTGGCGTGACTTGCTCTAAGTTGCTTTTTATATTGACAGCATGTTATATTTTATTTTTATTTTGTCTACATTGCTACTCAGTGGTGGTTGTTGTGTGTCTTGTCTCTATGCTGTAACTGCGAAGTCATTTCCCTGCTAGGATCAATAAAGTACTTCTATTCTATTCTGTTTGTCGCTTCAGCCATTCGCACACATAGAGTCTGGTAGAGTCGGTTCAATTGGGGACCAAAGTTGCAACATTTGTTATATTTTCAACTGGACTGCTTACGTTGCACTGTCAACTGAACCAAACCCTTTGAAAAGCTTGTTTACCCCCTCGTCTGTGGAAGACTAAAGAAAACGACACGAAAACCTCTGAAGAAGACACTGAGATAAACTTCCTTAATTATGTAATGTAAACAACAATGGAGCGGCGTGAGATTTTTGCGGTTGTAGGATTTCTCTTGTCGTTGATAAGACCACAAGTTTTTTTCCCTTTTGCATTAGACACAGGCATTTGTTTTGGTTATATTTACCCAGAATGCCCTGCACTATTGTCTGTCTGCTGCTTGTGGAGTGGTTCTTAGTCCCCTCCGCATTCACTTTAACCAAATCAAGCAGATCTGAGTTTGATGATGCCAGTGGTTCCCAAAGACTTTCTGACCCCCCCTTTTTTTATTATAATAAAATCCCCTCCCCGCGATTATGCATTCACATCTCCTCTCAACAGAAAAAAGAACCAGACTTGTAACAAAATGGTTTAGATCAAAGCAAAGCCAGGTGTTATATATATATATATATATATATATATAGACATAGCCCAGTCAAAGCACAGATCTCAATCCAGTTGAAGACTTGAATAAGACCAAAAATGTCTGGGCCAACTTTTTGTCACAGTCCAGCTCTAGATGAAGACAGTTTTGTGGCAGAACAACATACGACGCACTGAAAGTCTCTGAGTAATTAAGAAAACTCTGAAGACGGAACTTGATGGATGGGCGACCTCTAGGAAGTGCTATGCATAAATGTCTCAGCTACATGCTAATCAGGATTAGCAACTACGGTTTTTGGTTTTGAGTGGCACACTAATGAAATAAACAACCGTACATAACAGAACATTTACACAAGGAGCCACCCAGACTTACGGATCATCCATCACTCGTCGGTCCGGGCAGATGGCAGCTCACACCCAGCTGGGTTCTGTTGGAGCTTTCTTTCTGTTAAAAGCTTCTTTCCGTTGTCGTAATGCTTTAAGATTTGCCTCTTCGACCACAAGCCAGTTGAATTCCTCTGCTTGAAGGCCCCAACATACTTCATCCAAAGCCAGTCAAAGCTCAGTCATGTGGTTTCGGTCATCCCAGATCACCTGGGGTAACCCCTCCCACTTCAGTATATTTCATGCCGCTACCTGCTGGGTTTCCTCCTCCCTCCCTGCATCCTCAGTTTTGCTTTTAGGAGACGATCAGGTAGGTAGTGCCATACATTTCTGCGCTCTTCTGTGACAACGTTACAATTTCCACCCAGGAGTTTTTAGCCATTTTCCAGTCGCTGACGAATGCAGACAAAATGTATATATTTCATCATTTCATCACTGCATCAAATAAGAAGTATCCAGGTCTCCTGCATAAAGCAGAATAGTGGAAGTGGACTAGCTGAAGAGAAGTATCAACATTACTGTCTAACCTCATTTCCACATAAAACACGACAACCAACTTCTGGCCAATCACACAACACTTCGCACAGAGCTCGTTTGACCTGGTTGTGATATCGATGCTTCTCTCAGCGGGCAGCTGCCTCTCTGTGAACAAAATCACGTCATTTTCATCCCGCCTCCACGTCAAGGAGAGTTGATTTTGGCACTTCTGATGAAGTACGTCGGGACCTAAAGGCAACAACTGAACCAACAGGCGACAGAAGTCCAACTATTACACTGCAGTCTGATGTAGTGTTAACATCATTGCTGTGATGTAACATGAAAAACATCATGTGCATGTGGCGGTTTTTACTTGCAGCAGACTTTGATGTATAGATAAACAAGGCATTGTTGCTCTCAACCCGAGTTCGGTTTTCTAGAGATTAGATTTTTCTTTATGCTGCTCATTTTCTCTGCAGGCACAACCCAGCCGCAGTCTTTTCAGCCATGTTCGGTGTCCTGCCCAAGGACGTATTGACAGACGGAGGAACTGAGTATTCACACACTGACCTTCTGATCGCCAAACACCTGAGCCAACACAACCCCACCCCCAGCTCCGTTGTGTGACGGCCAAGGTTACCGTGACTGATTCTCTTCTTCTTCTTCTTCTTTTTCTGCAGGCTCCTTAAGCTCCCTGAATGATAAATATCCCTCTGATGTCAGTTCATAGACTCCCGGCCCCCGGGAGAAATCGCAGCACTGCCCGCGCCTCCACCTGAAACCCTGGCTTTGATTACAGGAAAGAGCAGGTGTGAATTAAGCGACAGCTACTGGACGACTTCCTGTGCATAAATGCATTTTGATTCTGGGCAAACATTGCCCTCCTTTGGCCCTCATTATGCAAACGAGGGGATTGTATTGTAGGGGAGGGCTAGGTATGGAGGGTGATGGAGATCTGTTTGCGGGAGGATTTTGTGCAGCCTGGCAGTCATATGCTGTTGATTAATGGACTAATGGACAGGCAGCCGGGTGGGGTGAAGTAATTTCATACCAATCACTATTCATTACTTAATGAGAGTTGATGACTTGGGGCTCTCTCTCCAGCTCAAACAGGAAGCAAAAGGCAAAGTTGATGAATCATAATAAAAGAATCATATCATTATTTGCCTCTTTAAATTCATCGGGTCCTAGGGAGCGTAATTAAAAGGCACAGAGGAGAAACAAGGGCTTTTTTCTCCCTCAGTTAAATAATCATTTTTAACAAAATAACAGGAGTTTTGTTTACAGCTGGGTTTGTCTCAAAGCTATAGACCTTTGAGACAAACCCCACATTTCACTCACGAGCTGCTTCTCACCAACTTTAATGTAGATGAACCAGAAAGAGAGGTTTTAATGATTTTTGCTTAATTAAATTTTGAAGAATTTGATTTTAATGAGAAGTTAATTCTACGGTTTGTGCAGTTGCTAATGAGAGGAATGTAACCTTAAAATAACCATACAAGGCGACATTTATTTAAGCTACAAGAACTAGCAGCTTGGAAGACAAGTGGAGTCCAAACAATATTCTGTTGCATAATGGTCCAATCAGAAGTATGGTGGCATATTAGGGCCGATGTAGGTAGAAAGAAAGAGGAGTACAATTCTGACAAAAAACTGAGATTTTCTAGAAACGCTAAAAAAATACAGAAACGTTTTTCTAGCAAATATTTAATCTCTGACATTTTCACATTTTCTTCCAGTTTTTTTTTAGATTAATCTAAAAATGTCTGAGTTTTTTAAGGAAAACTTACCCCTCCGTTATTTTTCTATCTGCAGTTAGATAGAAAGCAGTTCTATCTAACTGCAGATAGAACAGGCTACATTTGCCCCTTAGCAGGCAAATTTAGCCTGCTAAGGGGCAAATGTAGCCTTAGTTTGCCCAGGACGTTTGATGTTAGGAACTTTTTAGAAAAGTCCACATCCAGCTTTTTTGCTTTTTCTATGATATCATAAGCAGAAATCTCAAAAAAAAAATTATCAGGATTTTGCATAACATACCAACATCCATCCATTTTCTGTTCACCCTTAGTCCCTAATGGGGTCAGGAGGTGCTGGTGTCCATCTCCAGCTACGTTCCGGGCGAGAGGCGGGGTCACCCTGGACAAGTCGCCAGTCTGTCGCAGACATACCAACATAAAGCATGTAATAACGGCACAGTGGACGGAAATGAATATATTTTATTTGGGCTTTTTAAAAATAAAAATCAGTGGTTGTTGACTTATCGCATGTATTGACGTGCATTTAGTTAGTATGAATATGGTTGGATTTTTATTTCTTTTCTCTGTTATACATATATCTTGTTTTTTATCTTGTGCTGTATGATATTTTTTGTATGACTTTTTATTGTTTTCTGAACCGGCCGTTATTGAAAACTTTAACTTAGCAGGTTTAGTAAGGGTTAAAATGAAAAGAAAAAGGATCAAGATGTATGAGTTATTTTGAAAGGCTTAAGTACTCACTATTAATATTTCTACCCTATCATTACATTGTTACTGGAGGAGTAAACAGTTCTCACTTTGACATTAAAGTGTTTTTGTTTGTTTGTTTGTTTTGGCAAAAAAGCCACATTCTGTTGATTATGATTGATTTGTTCAAGCAAATCCAGGGGAGTGAATACTTTTTATAGGCACCATTATATAACATTCCATAGTCCATATAAATGAACGAAGTTTAAGCTTGTCTTGCTCCTCAACAGTGTTTTAGTTTATTGACTTACCTGACATGTCATCGCCAGGTGAAGCAGTTTGTTTTGGGGGGTTTTTCCTCTGCTGACTTTCCTTGATGAGTTGTCAAAGTGTTTGAGCCCAAAGTTGTGATCCATATGTCTGGAGATATTCCTCTGGTAAACATCTAATTAAACATGCTCTCTCCTTTTCTTCAGTGTTGATCTATTAACACTGAGCAGGTGCTGTTGGAGATGTGAGACGCGTGCAGTGATGAAAACTGGTTAAAGAAAGAGAAGGGGTGCTGGGTTTATTCCTGTTTTTTAAGAGGTTCTGAGATGAATAGTGCATCTTGCATTCAGTAGATTGCTTTGTCTTTACACAGGTTAGTGTTCAACAAATATTAAAGCTAACAATGCCAGAGTAATTTAGTAAAAGTATAAACTCTCAAATATAACAATATATTCTGAGAATTTTTTCTCTCACTTCCAAAAACCAGATTTTTCTTTTCATTTCAAATGATTTTATTGATTGCCATTTGGGCGGAAGTGCCGTGCTCAGCATGAACCAGTCAAATTCTTCATGAATTACTGCTTTTTAAAACCGCAGTAAAAGCCGTTTACATCAAAAGAAAACGTTTAAAACGGTGTCCGAACCAAATGGAATGGAAATTTGGTAAACAGAACCATTGAGCTCAAAGCACCACTTGCTACTTCATGTATTTCTCAGTGCATGTTTTTTTTTTTTTTTTAACATTTAGTCTTCATTTTGTTCTTTATGTGGCTGCGGCCAAATCGCTGAGCCGCATCTGAATGCAGCAAAAGTTTGCAGACTGCCTCGAACACACATTGTCAAACACTTCCAGCTTGACTCGCCTTCAGATTTTCACTCCTTAAGAAAATAATCTGTCAGATTGAATCAAAACGCTTCAGAACTCACATCAGAATCCGGTGATCCTTCTGCTCAGCTTGGTGTTTATGCTGTTGACTGCTAATTTCCTTTCAGTTCCTCTCTCCAAAATCTTGCAGAATGTGGTCAAACTCAAACTGCTGGAAAGTTTAAAAATCCAACTCCATTGATCTGCGCCCGTGGTCTGGTTAAAACCAGACCCTTTTCTACACTTCACTTTGTCCAGACGCTCTGGGCCATCGGCTATTGTTGAAGTTTAAAATTTTATCCAACTGCTAACGTTTGCCCATGACCTTTGATGTTAGGAAGTTTTTCGGAAATGGCCTGCGGCGTGAACAACCGCCCTTCACTGCGAAGAGAGAAGATCCAAGCCAAACCAGTCGGCTGTTAATGTTAGTTCAATATTTGGAGGCGTGGCCAAAACAGACTGAACAACTTCCTTCACTTCCTCCGCTGCCATTGCTAAAACAACAGAGAAACTACAATTGTAAAATGACGCAGAAAATTTGCATCGTCGTTCACAACTTCTGTTCCCGTACCCTGATTAGTAGAAATGCTACCAGAGGAATCCAAGTCAATGGAAGAAATCCTAGATAGAGCACTAGCAGGAGATGCATAGGAAAGTGCTGGCAAGACTACTGCCCACCATGTTCCAGGCTCTGCTGAATCCTGACTCAATCTTCCAATATGAACACTTTTATTTCCCGTACTTTGTTTTGCTCTGGTTGACATTAAAATGTAATCCCATCAGTCAGAAAGCCTCGTAGCTCCTTTTTATTAAAACCATTTCCAACCAAAACCAACGTCAGCGTTTGGCGTCCTGTGTTTAAATTTTCACGAACATTCTGGATCACTTTTCTGACCTGCCTAACAGTTTTCAC
Organism: Xiphophorus maculatus; assembly: GCF_002775205.1. Taxonomy (NCBI): domain Eukaryota; kingdom Metazoa; phylum Chordata; class Actinopteri; order Cyprinodontiformes; family Poeciliidae; genus Xiphophorus; species Xiphophorus maculatus. The sequence continues at coordinate 28,330,459 of NC_036455.1, read as the reverse complement.
TTTTATCCTCTGCTGTTCTCTCACTCTGCGCTATCTCACGTGGCTATGCATAATGAAGCTGGGAGTGGTCGCTGCAGGCTGCCGTACCCGCTCCCTGTCAGACTGGACTCACACCAGATTTTGGCGAGTCGCTGCGCTCTGTGAGGGGGTTCGACGAGGCGTGGGCTCTACAGCCCGATGCAGCGGAACGCCACCATCATGTCTTTCCTCTTTTTTGCATTCATGGAAAATGCCTGCTACTCTGTCCATGCTGGAATCCGGGCTGGATGTCTGCATGGAAACAAACTCTGGCCTCATGTTTCCACAAACGAAAAATAACATCTACATTTTGACCCAATATTTCAATTTGATGGCTCAGTAAGGCATTTCCCTCTGGAAATGGACACAGAATTCAACAGTTCTCCTCTCAGTCCGGAGGCGTTGCACCGTTTTCAGTTTCTACCCTTACTCCACATGGGCCATCGATGAAACGGCTCGGTGGCTTTTAAAAATGAGCTCAGAATCATATTACTTCTTTATTTTCATTAACAGGCTTCTTCTCCCTCGCAGTCTGCAACAGAGAAAACTACGTCTTCGCTAAATGAGAAGGGTGAATAGCCAACTCCTCAATTCAATTCTAAAATTTAATCAAGTTGCCAATTAACTGTACCGTCTTGGGAGACTACATGTTTAGAATTGATGGGTCCCAGTTGCTCCTCTTCCTCGTTAATGAGACTGCAAGGCGGGCGAACTCTTCAGAGGATGACCTTCAGCTACTAATCTGCTAATTAACTTTGAATTAGACTTCAATGATTAGATATTTACCTGCACATGCTAAACTAAATATTTGCAGATTGATGTTGAAAGCATAAATAAAGATGAGCGAGTCTGTGTCCTGTTGTTGCAGCTGTCGGCCCTGAAGCACCAGGAGAACTTCTGCTCACCCGTCTGATTTGTCTCTCAATCCAACAGTCTACCTGTGATCTCTGATTGGTCTGAAACCAAATCTAGAGAGAGAATTAAAATCTTCATAAAAATGTTTTTAAGATGTCCTGTGATCCATCCATCGTGTTCCTCGCGCTCAAAATCCGATCGCAGCGACAAGTCAGCACACACAGACACGAGTACGGTATTAAAGGGGCAGTATCATGTATTTTCCAGGCATATACTATCATTTTATAAAAAAATATCAAGTAACTATGTCACCTTAAGTTTTTATAATAATGTTCTATATGTAAAATATGACTTAAAAAAATTTTACTTTGCAATTTAATGTCTTGAAATTGGGCCTCTGTCTCTTTAAGAAACTCCTGCTTTTTCTTAACTTCTGCCTTCAGGAAGTCACAACACGGCTACTCCATTAACCATTTAACAGCATTTTTACCAGCGTTTCACTGAGAAGTAGCTCCTATATTGAGCTCAGCAGGCGTTTGCTAATTGCTCCTGGTTAGTCTGAAGGAGCTGAGTGGAGGTGCAGTGGGGGAGTGGTGTTCTGTGAGGTTGCCACAGGAGATGTAAGGATTTTTTTAAACATGCATTTTGATGAGGGAATAACGTCATAACATGATGTAAAGCTCAAAAACGTTGATTATACTCAATACCGGCCCTTTAAGAAAAAAATGTGCGGCACAGGATGCAGCACCACGGAAAGTGCTGTACTAAGTATGCCGGGCCAGAGACGATGTGATTCGGTAAGCAGATACAGTCGGGTTACACTTAACGTTTGGCCCTGTGACGGACTGGGCCCTTCTAATGTTGCTTCTGAGACCAGAAGCAACATTAGAGGGTAAAATCTTTGGCATTTTCATTTTAATCTTCAGTCATACATGATCTTTTTCAGCTAAAGACAAGTTTGAACTCTGAGATAAGTTTCACTTATTTGTTATCCTCATCCTGTAACACAGCCCTCAAAGAAAACAGTCCTACGTTGTGTTTGTTCATACCTTTGAAATTCAAATCTCCTCCCCTTCTCTCTTGTCTTCCTTGCATTATTATGAATTCTTCTGAACCAATGAATCGACTGACGCCTCATGATCGTGACTTGTGCTTTCTTTGTTTGCAGGTGGAGCAGACCTGATCTACTGACACACGCACTACCTTTATGGATTTCATGCCATGTCTGGCACCGGGCAGTAACGCCAGATGCTTCGGGGGTTTTGATGAGGTGTGTGGATGAGACGGAGAGTTTAAAGGTGACTCAGCGCCTCGGGCTGGAAGTCGTGTTTGCCAAACTATTTCAAGGGTTTCCAAAGAAATTCATTGTCCTGAAGGGAAAGGATGCTGCTGCCTGCGAGGCGCAGGGATTCCTAGAAAGGTGCATTTACTTTGACTTCCCCAGCACCACTGATGAAGAAGAAAGGCTATTTAAACCAGGCTATTTATACATTTATAACTAAAGCATTTTACCTTCTTAGTCTAAATGTGCAGCAGGTATCACAGCTTTACTTTGTCACATAGCAAAAACCACAAACCAAAACCTGAAGGAACAAGAATCACGACAGACATGGCACCACAAATCACCACTGACTGTGGAAAATTCACACACTGGACACCAAGCAACATGGATTCTGCATCTTTCACTCTGTTCTCATTTTCCAAGACCTTGAGTTTTGGATTTTTGCTATTCATAAGCTACAATCATCAAAATGACAAGAAACAAAGGCTTGCAGTCAATCTATGCAACACAGTTGTCCCAGTATTCTATATATTTTTTTATTATTTTGTATGAACTTCAGTTAAGTTCTTCTCATAATCTATCGGGGTAAATGTCTCTGTTTGGAGCTGTAACAGGTTCAGATCTGTTTACAGGAATCACATTTGTGTGGACAGCGACGGATGTAGCAAGCAGTGGAAACTTCCTCTGCCCAAAGAGGTCAGGACTCTCTGCGGGGAAGGTAAATTCTAACTTACCAAATTTGCTCATGCATATCTTTATGGACCTTGCTACATACATTGTGTTACAGTCATTTTACAACCGTATGGGCCCATCCCTAAAACTGCTCCCTCAAAGCTTATTGGCATGAAAGCCTCCAGAGTCTTTGGACAGGCTGTGGCATACAGACGTCCTTTGCCAAGTCTACTGCCTGGAAAACGACCTCACGCCACAACGATTCCCTCTGTACCAAACATTGCACTTGACACGTTCCACAAATGTCGGCCAAACATTTGTGGGGTTCCAAATGTTTGGCCGAATATTTTGCTCTTACTTTGTGACTTTAGGATGTTTATGGATGGAGAGCAGGACCAAAGAGCAGAGAGAGAAACAGGACGTCAAACCATCTCTTCTGTCATCATACCCAAGGATCATACTGCTTCTTACTCCAATGTCTTTCTAACCAAACAGCCAGACAGAAATTTAAAGAGGAATGGCAAACGCAAACGGAAACCATCTGATTTGATGGCTAAAGGACAGTCAGACACCATCATATGTAAAGATGCCTTAACTTATCCTGATCTGGAATATGAATGAATGCAGCAGTGATAACAGATTGGGATGCATTTCGGAAAAGCACACCACATGCACTTGTCAGTGAGTGGATAATCCTGAGATACGGGGGATCAAGGTTAATCTGTAGTTAAAAATGAGATGGATTGGGAACATATCAAGAAGTCTCTCTCGCTTCAGCATGTTTGCGCTTTTTGCTAGTGCAGCACATTTAAAGTTGAAGGGCGAAAGTCAAAATGACTTATTCGGGAAGCACTGACATTCTTTTCCCTTCACCTTTGCTTCACGGCTTCTCCCGTCCGTGGTAGAGTGGACCTCTGCCAGGATCATCTATCATTACGCGGGATTACCATTTCTTTGCATGCAGAGATCTTGTGGGATTACAACGGAGATTACTTAACATTTTTAAAACCCACTCCGTCAGATCTGGCTTTATCTCTCCGTCCGGCGCTTTGCGGTAATGTGCTGAGTCTCCACTCTCCGTGCTCCTGCCTGGGTCGAGCAGAACGCGTGCGCGCCCTTCGCTTCCCCAGCTACATTTGTTCAGCCAAATGAGCAATACGTTCTTCACTCTTTACGTTTTCTGATACCAATTAGCTAAACAGGCTTTAAATTTCCCCAAAGACTCGCTTGTTCTCTGCTCGAAAGGCTTTGAAGAGCTGAGGGCGCTGCGGCGCTCAGGAAACGGCAGAGTTTTTCAAAAACACTGCTGGGAGCCTAAACGAGTAACTGTGGAATCCACGTTCTGACTGTATCACCACTAGAGGATTAGAAATTAAAATATTCAGTACAAACAGAAAGAAGTTCATCGGCTGGACCCACTTACCCATACGGGCCGTGAAGGGGGGCAGGATCCGGAACACAGACAGAAGAACGAAATGAGATATGCAAATCTTTTCAGAATATGTAAAGCTACTTCAGTGGATATTTGTACAATAACTATTTGTTACTCCAACTGCATCATGCTGCTTATTTTTAAGTGGCTTCTGAAGGTTAGAATCGATTTGGCAAATCTACAAAGGGCCCAAGTATTTCAGGCATTTTGAAAACCACGAGTCATTTATTTTCCACTTCACAATTTCATGCTACTTTGTTCACGTGAAATACAAATGAAACACAACAAGGGAAGGAGGAATAAAGTTACTTCCTGTCCACCTGTAACCCCACCATGTTTCCCACTTTCTCTCAAGACTGCAGTGAGTTATCACTTCCATCTACATGTAACGTCATGTGGTTGAAAATGGACATTTGTCATGTTACAGCATGATCACCAGCATCACTTGTATCGTCCCGAAAATGACCAACTGGAAGACATCAACAAGAAGCAGAACTTACTGGAAAAAACAGAGATAAGGATGGGATTTCACTGGGAGCCAGATGTTTCTGCATTTAACATCTTTAAAATCGGTTTTGACTGAGCTTCGTCTTGTGACGCTGCAGGAGATTCTGGCCGTAACGTAGTTTGTGATTGTCATCAACTTCACGTGTTGGTTGTTTCTGAGAATGACTGGAGGAACTACCGCACAACGAGATGCAGACGAAACAAATGTCCTGCATTTTTTTTATTCCTTTGAAAAAAAATGGAGCCTGGTTCTGTGTTGTTGACGTGTTGGAGGCATGAGCAGCCTCACATGTTGCCTCAGCAGTCAGAGTCTCCAGATCAATAGCCACGCAGACCTCCGGACACTTGGGTGGATTATTCCTGCACGGCTCTTCTCGTTACGGCGCCTCTGACCTGCAGCTTTACATCAGATTAATTCACCACTGCACATTATGCCGTATAACAACTGAATCGTAATGTAAAGAGCACTGCAGGGTTCTCATATTGACAAAATGGCCTCGTTGCGGAGTCTTTAAGTAAGGATGGTGTGTGTCGTGAGAACAGAGTGTGGCAGCACCATCTGCTGGACAAAGACAAAAACACGTGGATTTAAAGAATCTTTTTGTTTAGAATACAGTTCCTTAAACATATTCATCCCACATGAAGTTTTCCATATTCTACCGCTTTATGAAACACAATCTTCACTGTATTATGCTTTGATTTGCTGTATTAGACCAAAACAAGGTCGTTTATGATTGTGATGTGGATGCACGTCATTTGACTCATGAACAAGTCTGACTTGAACCACCTGCATGTATATACATATTGCATATTTTTCTCCTTTTGTTGTGTTTTCTTAGTTTTATTTCTTTATTTCCGCACCATTATATCAAAGCAATTTCCTAACCTGTAAACTTGTTCACTGCCAAGGACAATAAAGTGAATCTGATTCTGATATGTCAGATAAAAATCAGCTTTTATTTTATGTCTTGTTTACTTTGATATCTTGTGATAATATCCAAAAACTCTAAATTCAATCCTAAAGTATATTATTAATAATTGCATTGTAGTCTAGTGTTTCTCATCTTGTCATGATTTCCCTCCTGCCATATTTCCTTCTTCGTCTCTGTTCTCTCTGCTGACTATATAAATTCTCTCTCTGTCGTCTCTCAGTACCAGGTCTTTCCTCCACATTGTTGCAGTTCTGGTCTGAGTTCCTGATCGTCTTCCTGACCCGTTTCTACCGCCGGCCCACCTGTCTGCTCCTTCACCTTCACCTGGACGTTGATTACAGCCTCACATTCTGGATTTGTTCCTTCCGGTCAACCCTTGTTGTTGTTGACTTGGACCGTTCACTAGAACCACTGAGCTTTTGGACAAAGCAACCTCTCTGCCTCCCAATGGGGAAACCTCAACATTTGATTTTTGCGACCATGGTTACCTGGCCAGTACCCGGGTTACAGGGTAACCAACTGACCCGGCTACCAGAGTGTCCGCTCTCGGTGACATCGTTTGTAGAGTGTTGACCTCTGCACTGTCCTGTGGGTGAAACAATCCCTGGTAAACAGAAACCTTCCACTCCTAATCCGTTACGTCTCCGCGGAGTCAAGATTGTTGGAGTTTGAGAGGATTTCCTGAGGAATCACCTCTGCCGGGTAAATCACCACTTCCTGTTTCCGCAACACTTCCTGTTTCTTATTCCAGCCACTTACCTTCCTGGACTTTTCACAGACGATGACCTCACAGCTAAACTGAAGAAGAAAAGCTGCCGTTCTTCCAGCACATTCTAGCTTTTGTAAATGAACTTGCTTGACCTTATCTTGGTTTTGGACAACTGATGGCTCATTAACAGGCTTTTCCTAAACTACAATCTGAAGCAGGGAAGCATTTGCACATCAGATTATTGATTACATGAAACAGTAATCAATAGTCCGACGTGCAGAATGTAATGTTGTTGACTGTGTGTTCTATGACTTTTGTATTTTTGTGTTTTTATGATGTAAAGCACTTTGAAATGCCTTGTTGCTGAAAGGTGCTGTACAAATAACATTTGATTGATTGATCTGAAACATGATGGACAACGTGCATCCAGGACCACAGTGGGAAAGCTCTGGTATAGTCTATGCATACTCTTCAGATTCATATCTTTAAATGTACAGAGACATATATATGCATCTAAACCAACATACAAGGAAGTCATTAAACAGTGAAATAGCTGAATATAGTTTGCTGCAAATCAATCATGATCTACATAATTTGTCTTTTTTGGAGGGAAGAAGAACCTTTTAATGTCAAAGTGAGTGTCAGTGTACTGTCACAGGACACGCCGTACAACGTTGATGGGAACTGTGTCAAAAAGTTTGACGCAAAACTTTTGACAATCTAACGTCATTCGGTTCTTGGCTCAGTTTGCAATTTGTTGAAAATGTCTTGTTAAAAGCCAATCTCGTCCCGACACTGATGACTCCATATGTTCTGTGCCATCACAGCGCAGGAAGTCTGCCAAAGTCATGCATGAGGAGTGGAGTTTGAAATGTTTTCATCCTTCTTCCTCTTCTAATTTAGACCGGAGTCCCTCACTTTCAAACAGATTAACTAGACGCCTTGTTTATTCAGTACAGCTCATTGCAAAAATGATTTATGCATAACAGAAACCTGCTATGCTAACATGAGTTTGTAGACCTTTATTGTTACACCCTGGACCAGTCTTAAGAAAACAGCATACAGGGGCAATTGCTCAGGGACATCTACTGTAAGAATGTTTTGTGGGTACGGCAACAAAACTGGCTCAAACACTCCTAAATCTATTCTTGTTGCATCCTTCTTCATCATCCTTCATTAGTATTATCTGTTATGTATCATTACCTGGACTGTTGCCTGAATTGTTCTTGGCTGTTTGAGAAATCCTTAAGCTTCACATGCAACTTCCCCTCTCAGCTCCTTCAGACTAGCCAGCAGCAATTAGCAACACTTGACATCAACACTGCATATCAGCTGAGCTCATTATAGCAGCTACTTCTCAGAGCAATGCTGGTAAAAACATTGTTAAAGTGTTAATAGAGGAGCCATGCTGTGATGACGGAGTTTCAGAGAGAGCAAGAGCTTTTAAAGAGACAGGCCAAATTTCAAGGCATTAAATCAGGAAATAAAAATTCTTTAAAGTCATATTTGATATATATGCAGCATTTTTACAACATCTGAAGGTAACATATAGTTACTGGATTGTGCTATAAATTACTATATTCCTGAAAAATGCATAATACATCTTCTTTAAAGCAATGAATTAGGTTAATTAGCTTCATAAAAGTTCTGTTCTAATTTTGAAAACGCATAATAGAGATTTTTTTTTTCTGCTGGAAATGAAGGGTGCTATATAAGCAAGAGCCATCAGTGCCAAAGAAGTGAGCCTATTTTTAGATGTCTGCTTTGTATTTGATTGACAGGAAATTGGACAGACGCTTATTGAAGCCTTTTGGTTCCTATTTCCACCTTCCTCTATCTTTCTCTCTCTCCGTCTCTATCAAGGCCACTCTGTTTTGGAGCTTGAAGTTAAAAGGACTCCTTTCCTCTGCTGTCTGCTGTACATAATAACACACCACACTTGTTTTATTTTTTTTATTTTTGAAAGCATGTACTTTGCGCAAACCATTAACGTTCTCGACTCGAATACGCCGCTTCAAAGAAACACCTTTTAAAGTAAAAATGGCTGCAACAAAAACCACTCTTCCCCCTCGCCCCTCCTTTGCAGGAACAACTAAACAGACGCGGACAGATATGACTCAAAGAAGTTCAGCTCCGAGCTCCTTTGTCTTCCCCGATGTTTAGGTGTGAAATCCTGCGTCATGGGAGATAATGAGACCATGAGAGATCCTATTACCTTCCAGCAGCAGACAGTTTCACGGCGGCAATAATTACTCCCAGTGGCGGCAAGCTTATTGACGGCGCCTGCCCAGAGCATCACTCTGGGACTAATGGTTTCCATCCCTCACAAGGCAAACAGAAGAACGAACACCGCCTCAATCAGCAGCGAGAGACTTAATGACAAAATGCATTTTTCCTACCAAAGCGGAGCGACACTTGTAGAACAAAGATGCACTCTTGTTTGACCTGCAAACAAGACTGAGCTTTTCTTTTTTATATATGAATTTCAGCTAGGATTTCACTGCATTTGACGATAACCGGATGTGACCGAGCGACTCGCTGTTAACTTGAAGTGAATAAAAGCCAGCTCTCTGCTGAGGTCGGTGGTGACAAAGTGATGTCTGGAGGTTCGGGGCGTAGGAAAAAATGAGCGCCATTGATTTCAGGTAAAGGAAGGAAGGCGGGAGGAAAAACACAAGGAGAGGGACTCCGACAAGCCCCGGTTGGCTCGTGTGTTCAACATGTGGTGACAAATCGGCCACAGAATGAGAAAGAACACCCAGAAATCAAATTGAGTATGGATTGTTTGAGGGCTTGGATTTATGGCTCCCGAGTATAACGAACATGGAAGTCATAATACGATGCAGTTCAGATGGGGTGTCGGTGGAGAACTGCCACTAGGTTTCGTGTGACTGGCGACTGAAGGACGACACAAAAGACAAGTCGCTGTTGTCCCACAACAGTAGAATATTACAGCTGAGAAAAATCTGGCCTCTGAAGGGCAGGGAAAAGTCACATACTGTGTCAACTAAAAGGGCCGTATTATGTAAAATTAACACCAAGTTATGTTATTCTCTCATCAAAACACTACCTGGAGTGTTGCTTTGATTCTTTTATGCATGTTTGAGGAATCCTATAATCTCCCATGGCAACCATTCAGCTGTGCAAAAATGCATTGGTGGAATCTAGAGCAACATTCGCGACACATCTCCTCCTCTGAGCTGCAGTATTCAATTTTCCAAGCTTTCACCTCACAGAGCAGCCTTCCCCCCATCCTGCTCCTTCAGACTAGCCAGCAGCAATTAGCAAACACCTGGAAACACTTCAGCATCTGTGGAGCTCATGATACAAGCTACTTCTCAGTAGCTGCGTTTCCTGCAGCAGACATTTGTGAAATCTTGTCAATATTCCGTGGATGTTGAAAAAAACAATTTTACAATTTCGGTGTTCCTATCAAATATGAAACACAATTAAAATCACTCAATAAGTTTGTTCACATAAGTCATTAAAAAAACAAGCCATGCCATGTCCGGTGGTCGTCCTTGTGGTTGGTGACAGTCACATTTGATCGTGTGACTTATATATTGTGAAAACATTTTCTATTGTAATTTTGCAAAATAAGCCAAAACTTTATCAAAAAACAATAGTTTTTCAAAACTGGCATGTTCTCACCGAGTGAATTTCTTTTCAAAATGTCAACTTATGCAATTATATGGTCAAAAGAAGCACTGCTGAAAAGCGAGGATGTTGTTAACGGGTTAATAGAGGAGCCATGTTGTGATGACTGCCTGAAGGCGGAGTTTGAAGAAGAGCAGGAGTTTCTTAAAGAGACAGAGACCCAATTGCAAGGCGTTAAAGAAATGCAATATATGTGTGAAAAATGAAGAACATTTTATTTCATTAATGAAATGACAAAAATTGAAAACATAAGCTCACTGTTGTATTCTGGACTGTGTTGCCAGAGACATGAACATTGATTTTCCCATGATGCCACACTAGCAAGTCATCTGAGATGTGTACAATCCACACAAGACCTCAGACGTTGTTACGTAGCCATTCACATATTAAAAGGTAATTATTGGCTGATTAATTTTTTTAATTTACCATCACTTGTGGTAATTTTGCTCAAAATTGTAGAATTACATGCGTTATAAAGGGAAGTTAAATGAAGACTCAGGAAGGCAAAAATAAATGGAATGCAAAAGGAATACTTTTTATTTCTAACTTCATTGGATAATACTATGATATATATATATATACATATATATAGTATTTTTAATTTGATACATAGAACACAAGCTACTTCAGAGTACATACAGTATGGTCAGCAACATATAAAAATATTTCAGTAATATTGGCACAGATGTAGTACTAGTTAAGGTACAATACATGTATGTAAGTAAGAGGAAATCAATGGAAGTTCCTCAAAGTGACTTCAAACTTTTTTACATTCAGTTCAAACACAGGAAAGGTAGCCGAGCAACGGTGTAGAGAACACTTCTGTCACATAAATAATTCACGCACTCCAGTAAAGGGCGACTGAATACAGAGAGGCTCAAGTCACATAGTTCTGAAGGTTGACAGAGAAACTAAAAAGGACGATCTGGGTTTGGGGAACCCCTCAAAATGCACCATTAGCAACATCAGCACATTCTTTTACAGCTACTGAGCTGTACGTAACAAACACTGTTTTCCACTGTCTGATCGGACTTCAAAACTATCTAAATGTCATTTTGTAATTCTTGTGACAATTCACCCTTCCAACAGAGCAGGAAACCGTTTTGTAGCTAACTTTGAAGGGCACACTCAACCCTTTTTTTCTCTGCATTTATTCTTAGTGGCCAAACACGGGGGACCTGTAACACACACAGGCTCGAGCCTCATCCAGACAAAGCGTGTGTATCGGGGTGTGTGAGTAGCAAAATGAGGCGTGGCAGCTTTGCATTGTGGCGTTTTGTAGACAGTCTTTGCTTCAAAACTACGGCCATGTGACCAGCTGCGTTTCCATTGACCGTAAAATTGCTCAAATTGGAATTACGCAAATAAATTTGCTTAATAGAAACATGGCAATTCAGAAGAACTTGTGTTCCTCAATAAGTTTTTGCGCTAAGATCAGGTGGTTTTTTTCTGTTGTATCAAAATGTTTCGGATCACACGAGTCATGTGATCAACAACCAGATGTTACAAAGATAATGACAGAACAGAGGAGGAGGATGATGCTTAACTTTTGTTTTTTTCAGACATCCATGTCATTCTGCAGCATGCCGACTACAATTTCCCCAAAACGCCTCACACATACCCGCTCCCAAGTAGGCGAGGTTTGTTGCTCCAGCACCTGAATAAGACGTCTCCTCTGATTGGCTGATCGATGACGAGCGCTGGATTATGAATACATCTCATGTAAATGTTTACATCTGTCGCAGCCAAGATTTTTGAAAACTTGTCATGTGAACACGTGTGATTTTGATTTCATTTATTATTTAATGGAAACGCCAATTGTGGAATTGTGTTTTTTTGACATTATTATAGACACAGATTTGTGCACATTTGTAATGGAAACACAGCTAGTGACCATCACTGCTTACAATGTAACAGCTTCCCCAACAAAAAAAAAACACTCTGTCAAGTTATCAGTTGTTCTGCAAGGCAGCGAACATTTTGATAACGAGACGACGGCCGAACAGATGAGACCAGACTTTACCTCTCACAATAAGCCCACGACACGACCTTCAGACCAAAAGAAGCAAGTGCAATTTTCTAACAGTAACCACACACACAAAAAGCTGTTTGTATTTTTGTAAGCTAGTAGAGGTTGATTCAAGGTTGTCACTAAAGTGCACTTGCCAACAAACCAGTGCAAAGGTTAAAATATAGCTCTCTGTATGTACAGAAATACATTACGCAGCAGATCCATGTCACGCAGCGCTGCTGGATATGAAATGCCTAAGGAAACGTTTCCAATTTCGGAAAATGTAAACGCAACAAGATGGACAGGAGTTTTCACAAAACCCCTTGAAAACCACATCATGCAGTGTGCATGTAGCAAAGAAATAAAAACAATATCTCTCATTATGCTGATGACATTTTGATACGCATCATGATGATTTCGAAAACAACGGAGGTAAATCGTGGCAGTTCATTCAAAATCATTTAAATTTCCTGACAAATGACAGCACTGAAATGCTAATCTACCCTTATTAAAAATCTGTGGCTGTCAAAGGAGGATTTTAATCGAGACATTAAAAAATGGCTCATTAGGAAAACTATGGCTATTAAACCACAGTGTTGTAGTAATTTGTCATGTTTCTGTCTCTCATTACATAAGCTTGATTATATTAGTGAGCCTGTTTACTGTTTGTCTCATAACTAATAGAGATCCTTCACAATAGGTTGATCTCATAGCTTGGGGTAGTCATGCTTCCACAAATAATTGGACTAAATAATCAGCTCAACTGTCTGACCGAGCCTCAGTAGCTACCAGATGGACAAAATCATTTAGATAAATACTGGGAAAGTAAATGCACAAAGCAGCATATTTTTGATAAAAGTATTTCAGAACCAAACCGAAAAACTGTCAAAAGTTTTTCAGATTTTTGGTTTTTAAGTGAAGCCGCCAGCATGTTGATCATAGTGAATCTTATGGCGCCATATTAGGGCAAAAAAATAATTTACAAAAAAAATAAAATAAAATTTTTAGAAAAAAAAAGGAAATATCTGAGTTTAAAAAGTCTTCCATAACGAACATGGAAGTCATAATACGATGCAGTTCAGATGGGGTGTCGGTGGAGAACTGCCACTAGGTTTGAACATCCAATTTTTTTTTCTAGAAAATGTCTGAAATTGTCTTCCAAATTTCTGAGTTTTTTTTATCCACAGTGACCCCAATATGTTGTCATTGAATCTAGCTAAAGATCACATATTGGCTGGTCGGAAAAATTTAATCATTTAGAATTTTACGAGACATGAAAACACTTTCTGTGCTAACAAGTAACACTAGTGGGTGCCAGTAGCATTGGACTCTAATGGTATGTCCTGACAATTGGGTTGTACCTAGCCTTTTATTGTGTTTATTTCGTGTTTCTAGACTTCTTGCCCTATGACTACAGGGAATGTTCTGTTGTTGGTGTAGGTTTCTGTACAAAAAGCAAGTGGTACAAGCTAAACCCAAAGCTGCGGGGTAGAATCTGAAAGCTGGTTTGTTTTTACAAGCATATTCATTGTTTAATATAAACACAGAGGGAACATTTATTGCAAAATGTTACGCTTTCAAAACAGCCTAAAAGTCACACTTCTGAGGTCAACACCTGTTGTTGGAGTTGTACAGTAACACATAACTAAAATAGCTCTAGAATGCAGGCTGTTCAGATTTAATACTCCTTCATGTATTACCTTCCTATATCTAATGTTTTTTTTTCTCATCCAGAATTCTTGAAGTAATCTGATGGATGCATTTAATCTGTGTTATAAGCTTCAGTTTGTTCATGTCGATGACAAACCGTCCACATGCACCAGGATGGAGTACCACAGAGTTTAGAGTTTGGATCACTTGCACATATAAATAATCCACATGGTAAAAGTATCACAACATGGGATAAGGTCCCATCGTTATGCTGATGATACTCAGCTATACATATCTATAAATCCTGATTAATCCAACCAGATGGATTCCAGGCATATCCTCATGATGTAAAAGCCTGAATTATTTTCACCACCTGCTTTTAGATTAATCTGTCTGAAGTTGTCGTCATCGGACCAGAGCTATAGAAAGACAAAGTCACTTAATATGGATGGTGTTTAAGAAGCATAAATCCCATATTGTAACAGACTTTCTTTCATCTCTGGATAGACTCAGAAATATCCTGCTTCAGAGTGGAGAAAAATTAAGTCCCTGCATTTACTGGATGCTTCACTTACTTTGAGGAAGTGCAAAAATTTAGTAAAAAAAAATAAATAAATACTCCAAGCTTATCCAAAAACAGATCAAGTTCAGGTTCTTTTGTTTGTGTTACCCAAAACTTTTTTGGGCCTTTGTTTCTAAAATGTTGAGTGTAACACCTGCACACCGTCGCTAAATGATTATGTCGCTAAGCAAGGACGTCATCATCTAGCCAAACCTGGACACTTTGTATTATTTTACTCCTCTGTAATTTTGTTTTAAACATTTTTAAATGGGCAGCTATTTATAAATGTGACTTCGAGAAAGGTTGCTAGTACTTTGTTATTAGTGCTTAGTGTTTTCAGTGGTTTTGTTGGCTGGTGTGGGTTTTGATCAATTTGCTGATTAGAAAATGCAAAAAGTCTTTAGAAATATAAAATAATTCACTTTTCGCTTAATATTTAGACAACTGAGCTAAATGGATATGAATGAAGTCAATTTTCAGCTACACCACGTTCCACCTCTCCCCACATGGGACAACGTCAGTGGAGTTCACACAAAGACACAGAAGTTCACATTTAGAAGAACTACTTACACCGTAGATACGTAAAAATAAATCATCTTAAACAATATATCTCTTTTGTATAAAGGAAGAGCTGTTTCCTGTACAACAATATACTCCATGTACAATCATAGGGTTAAATGCCGCACATCTATTGCATTGGTTCTACAGACGGTGTGAAGAATAACATCGGTGTGACTCCTACAGAAAGAATTCATCAACCAGCAAACGCAGAATGTTCTAAATGAGGTCTAAAGGGAAAGCAGGGAACACCGTTAGCTTCTGCTTGTGTTTCTGGCTGAGAGCGTACTCATAAGGCAGACAAAACATCCTCCGTTTCTCTCTTCATCGCCCTCAGATGTTTCGTGTTGGGTAAGCTACAAATCACACTCATCTGAGTTTTCAACAGGAACAGTCATGACACACTAATTCTTTCAGGACGATGGCTAACGAGCCTAAAAGGTAGGATTTACAGAGCTGACTTTTTTTTTTTTACATTCGTAACAATAACTGTACAGAGTAATGAGAAAACTTAGACTCTCCACTCGGTTCTGGTGAGCTGTGGCTGCACTGCCTCTATTTGAAGTAGTTGAGCCCCGCCACCAGGAAGAACTTCTCCAGGAAGAGCTCAGAGTCCAGGACGGCGATGTGGGCAGCGCGGCCGATCAGGGTGTTGGCCGTGTTTGGCAGAGCGTGGAACACGTTCTGCCGGATCAGGCGGCACTCCGTGGCCTCCACCACTGGCTGCAGGAGGTTGTTGATCATCTCGGTGTAAACGGGCCCTTCAGGACAAAATGAGGGAAGATACACTGAGACAGTATGAAAGACTAAGAGATTGTCTTAAAAAAAAAAGTGTGTTATGGACTTAATGGTATTTTTTTGGTTGTGAAAAGTAAATCACACCAGTCCGGTTTACAAATTCTAGTTTGTTTGTCTAGAGAGTCTGGTTCGTTTAGGGAGGTGTGAATGTGAAATCGAACTGTGATACTGAGCAAGAAAAGCTAATTCTAGTCTGAAAAAACCTCAGTCTTGGTTTGACTGAAATGAACTCTGGTGAGTTTTGAATGCATATGTGAAAGCAGGAAGCATTCTGGGTAACGTTTGTGTCTAGCCTGGCCAGGGCCTTCATGTGCTTTTCCACTGTCTTCATATCTCGCTTGCAGCTCAGTCTTAGTCTCAGTCTCTCTTTGACTTGAATTCCTCCAGTAGAATTTTTTTTCTTTACTTTTTTAAAGAGCTCCACAGTTGTGAGACACAAAAGTGGGTTGTGAGAGGGGGGAGACATGCAGCAAAGGTCATCAGGTCAGGACGCGAACCAGTGACAGCCGCGTTGAGGACAAAGGTCTCCACACATGGGTCAGTTTTACGCCTGCACAACCGCCACGCCCCTTCTGGTAAAATGTCTACTGGGCCAATCAGAGAATAGAAAGAAGCTGTGAACGATGAAGTGGATTTTCTGTTTTCTGTCTGTAGGTTTTGTGATGGCAGTGGAGGAAGTGAAGGAAGCCTTTCAGTCCGTGTTGGCCGCGCCTCCAACATTAACATTATCAACCGACTGGTTCGGCTCAGCACTTCTCTCTGCAGGGGAGGACGTAACGAGAAAATTGTTCAATTTCCGGTAAGCACCAGTAATTTTCCAGTAATGAACCAGTTCAATGCTTCGTAGCATTGAACTGGTTCATTACATACGTTACGGACAAACACCAGGGATTGGGTCAAATTTAAACCATCAACAAGGTCCAAGCCTCCAGGAAGCAATTGTTTGTCACAGCCGAGAACCCGGGACAACAGGCTGATTTTTTTTTTTTTTGCATGTCTGGTGCCAGTGGGAGAAACGGCTCATGGTCTTTCACCAAAGACTAAAGAGAGACCCTAAAAGCACGAAGATTTGACGCCACTCCATTTTTGTTTTTATTTCGTGAAGAAGGAAGTTGCACTCAGTGTCTTCTTCAGACATTTCCTTTTGATTTTTGTTTTTTTTAGTTTATAGTGTTTGGCCCAAGATAAAATTCTGGATTTATAACCCTATGTTAGCAAAATTAGACAAATGACAACACATTTGTAATTTTCCCTCTGCTGTTCCAAAGGTGCCCTTCTGTTCCACTTGAGGACCTGACCTCAAAATGTCAGCATCCACCACTGAGCTGCAGAATATCATAAAAGACACAACCTTCGATAATTCCAAGTTTTTTGGAATCCCCCAAAATCTACACTCCTGACCTGTGGTCCTGTCTTTCAGGGCAGTCGTGCACATCTCTATCCTGGCTGAGTGGAACGGAACGTATCGGTCCTGCGGAGACGCCACCAACACCACATTCTTGAAGTACTGCAGCCCTAAAAGCCCACCAAAAACCAAACCAACAAAGACCGAAAACAGAACAAACCGAATGAGACTGCTGCTTGTTTGAGAGAAAGAGAGGCAGGAGATGGAGGAAGGGGAAGAAATCAGTTGTAAAACACAGAGTACAATCATCAAACACAATGACAGGCTTGATATGATAAAGCTGTGTGTTGTTGTTTTTTTTTTTTCCTTTGGTCTCCTGTTGGCGTGCTTTTAAGAGAGTTCACTGCTGAGTTACCAATGACAGGGTTTTGGATCATTTTGTCAGCCTGCTGCAGCTCTAGTGGAGAAGTGAAAGAGAGTGGAGTGGAGTGGAGTGGAGTGGAGGGGGGTTCAGTGTTTCAGGCTCATCTTCTTCATGCCTGTGTGACAAACGGCTGCTTTGTTCCGCGCTCACAGTAGGGAGGCCTCTCAGTTTGCTGGTGGAGGGTTTTCGGGCGTGCATGTATGTGTGACCGAGCTGACACAGAAATTTGACAAACAAAAAGACGAGTTGACAACTTCCCCCCCCCCAATGAATATTTGAACAGAGGGCCTTTCAAGTCGCAGCCTGTAAAGCGAGGCCGTCGGCTCGCTGCCTTTGTTCACGTCGTACCTGGTTTCTGACTCAGGAGGTAGAGGAAGGTTTTCCGCGGATCGACGTGATCTCTGAAAGTGAGCTGCAGCAAGGATCCCGACTTCTTCAGCTTCTGCATTAACCACAGACCTAAGAAACACACACACACACACACACACACACACACACACACACCCGCCCACACAGAAAGAGAGAAAGAGTTGGGGGAAAATCATTTTTGCAATTTTAGAAATGACAATGTAAAACTTACGCAATATGTAGGGATTTCCATTTTATGTGTACATGAGTATGATTGACAGCGCTAAGACCCTCCCCCTGGCTCTGATTGGTTGTTTCTGACCACTGGTTGGAGGCTGAGGATCTCAGGTTTTTTTGGGATTTTTTACCGATTACATGTTTCATGATGATGATACTGTCAGAACATAGTGACAGTTTTAGTAGCAAATATATATATAAAAAAATAAACAAATAGAGAAACATTGGTATGTGCAATACCAATGTTTTGGTATTGCACATACCAATGTGCAATACCAAAATGTACCAATGTACCAATGTACATTGGTACATTGGTACATGTACCAATGTACCAATGCATATACATTGGTACTTTCCCATTGGTACCAATGTGCCAATGGTACCGGGAAATAAAAGTTATTTTTTTTTTCCTGGAATAGATTAAATTCAGCTCAATGTGAACCAAATTTATTCAGAAACTTGGAAAAGCCAAAAACGGTTTGTATCCAAGCATCAGAGCTGTCCGGTCTGGAAAATATACGTTTTTAAATGTGATTCTGTTGCTAAAAATTGTTTCCATTAACCCATACTGTTCAAACTGTTGTTTTTTCCAGTAAAACAAATCTCTACCGTTCTCTCACCTGCTTAACAAACATGTCAGGTTTGAACATCCTAAGCAGTCAGAGTTCACCCAACCGGATAAATACTATCAATACTGCATCCAATCAGGCCAAAGCCATTATGGTATTACCATGACGATTGCAATACCATCCATTTATTGTGACAATGAATGAATTTATGAAACCTTGTATTTTTTTGTTGTTTTTTAACCGTATTGGTCAAAAACAATACATGTTTTGCCCACATGGACCAGTGTGATTGAGAAGAAGACAAACAAGTGATCTCATGAAGACAAAGTGTTTTTCCAACCATCAGTCGATCATTAATGAAGGAACATCTTGTGACGGATTTAGTTTGTTCTGCTGTAAACAGGTGGTCACATAAAAGGTTAGTACGCATAAAATATCCTCAAATGCATCATTAAGCAGATTTATTTAGTTGCTTTTTCAAAACGTCTTGGTTCAGCCCTCTCTGCTGTTATAAGTTAGACTCGCACCCACATTTCAAGGTCAAGCATCAAAATCACAACTTCCAGAGAAAAAAGATTTTAGATTGGTCTTAGAGTAGAGAAAGCAATCAATCAGAAAATCAGAGTTGGCTGAAAAACCAAAACCAGGGCTGGCCGAGGCAAAAGTTAACTTTTGCTGCATTGGAAAACTCTAAAAGGCCTCGAGAGTGCAATTTCCCGACCTTACGGAAAAGATCCTTATGATGCCACATAATGAGGAGGTTGTGTTCGAGATGTTGCCACAGGTGAACCTGTTTAACTCCCATGTTGTGAATTTTAATGAATACAGAAGATTACATTAATTGGGATTTTAAGCTGATTAAAGTGTATGTCAACTTCTGAATTTGAAAAAAAAGGAAAAAATAATTTATTTAATCAGTAATATATTGTGTCATTTAGCGAACAAATGTAATTTTGATAATCTAATCTTACCAAGTATTCTGGTCTAGTTAGCAACATTGAAATAAGAGAAAATTTAAGTAACTTATCGTCAAGATATAGGAGCTTGTCATAAGTCAATATTTATTTAATATTGTCAAAAAAAGTGGTACATTATTCCATTTATAAAATAAAGAGAATGCCTTGTAAGTACAATAATCTGCGAGAGGAACTAGTACTTGTTATCAATATTAAGAAATTATTTGCTGAAAACAAGCACCTATATCTTGCTGAAACGTTACTTCTGAATTGATTTTGTCTTATTTCAAGTGCACTAAGATGTTTTCACCAGAAACTAGACCAAAAATACTTTGTAAGATTTTGTGTTTCAGCAGTGAACTGACCTAAAACAGGACAAGTTTGGTCTGATTGATAGTGAGACCGTGTGAAAGAAGATGATTGTCCTTTTAAATGGAGATTGTAAACATAGTTTTACATTTTAAATTGGTTCACTTTTTCTTTTAGTTAAATCTATATATATATATATATATATATATATATATATATATATATATATATATATATATACTGTATATTAATAGTTGAAATATGAAAAATATTTGAAAAATGGTCATGGTTCTTGGAACGTAGGTTTCTCCCAGAGCAGGTTGGTGGCCTGACCTGTGCTGACCAAGGCGCTGTTGTTGTACAGCGTTCCCAGGTGTGGACCAGACAGAGAGAGGAAGGTGTGCAGCCTGGGCAGGTAGCAGCGGAAGCGAGGCCTGGTCAGCACTGACCGGATGATGACGTTGCCCAAGGAGTGACCGATGAAGCTGCAAGTAAAAGTTGCTTGGTCAAACGTTTACTCAACGTACTGAAGTACTTACTTTTGAAACACTTGAGTATTGAAGGTGTAACTGAAACCAGCAGAGGTATTCATGGATAGAACCACTCTGCTACAAAAATAGTCTACACCACCGATGAAAACTTCAGCATAGAAATGCAATTAAAAAAAAGATAGCTATTTTCATTATTAAAGAAAAGAAAAAAAAACACAGCTGCCCTGAAAAAAGAAAAAAAAGACACAGGAGAGACGTGTTTTCCTCCCCACAAACAGCAACACTGGTAACTAAAAGTAATACCATAGCACAGCAAGTGGCCAATCGCGTTTCCAACAGCGGACGACGACAATTATAGATAGAAAAAATGAAGTCAATTTCCTCCTAAAAGCTCGGAAATCTTTAGATTCATTTCTGAATCTCTGAAAAAAAAAATCTACAGTTTTTTTCTACAAAATTTGAGATTAATTTAAAGCCTTCTGAGACTTTTTGGTGAAAATGTACTCCTCCATTGATCTGCAATGGCCCTGGTACGCCGTGGTACTATGCTGAGCCAAAAGGGACGAGTAACAAAACGCTTCCTAGAAAGTCAAAAGTCCAGAATTTATCTGTGAAATGTAGCGGAGGGAAAGTCTCAAGTTCCCCTAAAAGTGAATACTCAAGTAAAGATACTCAAAACATGTATGTTAAGTACTACAGTACTCTGTTACCGTCTGCCACTGCTTCAGTGGAGTCAGAGGATTTATTTTCCGCAGCTCACTTTCACAAGTCGGTTTTTCATGTTTAGCCGCAGCGCTAGCACCGTTCTGAGAACCATGAGGAATCTGATCCATTTTTATTCTAAATACGTAATGAAACTTTGACCAAAGAAAAAATAAACATTTAAGTGAAGTTCATGGTTCTGTGAACCCGCGACACCGGTCCAGGAGCTCGACACGTCAGCAACTGGTAACGCAGAACGTTCTCAAAGCGACTGACAACTTAACCGTTCTCAGCCAGAGGACATGCGAGCCAACAGCAGCGGGAAGCGTTAGCTTCATCAAGCTGTTTCTGTCGCTTAGTTTAATTAGTGTATTGCCGCGGCTCAGCCCGCCATCCCTCATCGAGACGCCAGCTCGCTCTCATCTGTCTCCCTGCTAACTGAACACAGAGGTATAACACTGAAAGAAGCAGATGCTGTTGAGGCAGTCCGCTGCTTTTTTGGCTTTGATGCTCGCTCTCAGGAGAATACGTCACAATGAAGGAGAGTTGGAGAAACTTGGGTGGAAACTCGCAACAAAGAAACAAATTGGCACATTGGGGGCAATTAAGTGAGAAGATGAATAGCTTAATTTGATTAGAGCTCGGCAGCAACGTGCTGCATAGAGGAACGCGGCCTATCACATGAAAGTCAGAGGCTTATTGGCAACGTATGATAAGAGCTTGTCATCCTTTTTCTGTCATGTCCTCATGCCATGGCAATACATTATCACAAATTCAACAATTCTGTTCGTATTAAGGTCTTGTTGAGAGTCAAAGTAGGACTCTGCTGCTATCTGCTGGCCAAACTGTGTGCTGCAGTGGGCTGGGTTAAGTTATTATCGAGGGATTTTGTTAGTAATGTGGTTTACAGATGCAGTCCTATGTGGTCGAGTGAAGTGAAGGGAAAATAATAAACGGTTGTTTTAATTTACCAATAGAAATCTGAATAATGCTCTTAAATCTTTACTCTAAAATCCAGTTGAACCAACTACCTTCAGAAGTCACCTAAAGACAGATTTCTCTAGCAGTCGAAGTAGAGTTGTTCAGAATTAATACGAAGTGAGAGCCAGCCTAATACAGGAAAAAAAACATATTTCTCACACTATGCAGATGACTGAGCAAAGAAGGTAGACTAGACTGCAAAAACACAAAACCTTACCGAGTATTTCTGGTTCAGTTTCTAGTGAAAATATCTTAGGACAGTAGAAATAAGAGACAACTAACTTAGTAGTAGCTTTTCAGCAAGAATTACAAACTCATTTTAAGTCAATAATTTCTTAATGTTGATGAAAAAAGTAGTTCTATTGGCAAATTATTTCACTTATAACAGTCTACCAATGGTAGACTGTAGACATCAATATTAAGAAATTACTGATTGATTAATCAATAATTGTGGATGATGATGATCTCCCATATCAGTTAATCTTAAAACGAATCTGAAGAAGCCTTTGCCTGTAGACACTGTTGCTCTATAACAGCTTTATGACTGTCTCGACATGCTAACAGTTCAATATCCACTTAGCATAAACAATATTTCAAAGTAACATGTCCAGGATGACACTACCAGTTTTTGGCAAGAAGTGCTCATCCTCCTCATTTGCTTTTGCTGCCCCTTGGAATTAGAAGGTGGTGACTCTACCACTGAAAAAAATGTACCTTTTACAGTTTTTTAACTGTAAAAAAGTATTTAAAAACCAAATAAAAGACATAATCTCTCATTTCCTTGTCACACTCCCTTAAGCCACTGACCTTATCCTGCCAATAGTGAGATTGTACAGCTGGATGTGCTGAATGATCTCATCCAGGAGTCGATCTGTCATGGTGTCGAAATCTGCAAACGTGTCGGCCTGTGGCAAAAGACACGGCAGAATAAACCGATCTGCAAATCAGCTTGAGGAGCTTTCACGTGCAACATCCGGTTTGCTTCCCTCATCGTCTAAAACGCACCTGATTTCGTTCAGACATTAGGAAGTCGAGCCTGGATCCCGGCAGGCCCAGTTCAATGAACGTCTTGACCAGTCGGAGGTCCGCGCTGTTGCCTGCAGGGAAAGAAATTCAGCTCAGGGACTTGAAGAGGGCTGTCTGCTAGTGAGGTACATGTTCTCAGAAAATGAAGGAGAAAGATGTCTCACCGTCAAGACCGTGGACACACACCACGAGATGTATCCCGTCTTCAAACTCCTCGTCGTCCTCCTCAGGAGGGAAGTAGGGCAGATCTGACGCCAGGAGAGGAAGGTCGCTGTATAAGCTGGCCTGGAACTTCAACTCTTTCAGAAGCTCCTCTTTGGCTTTGTAGAAACTGGAGAAAAGGGGGATGGCATTTGGTAGGAGAAAAAGGAGTCGCCCCAAGAAGTTGCGATACTGCGATCACAACTATTAACGCAAATTCACCAATCATTCGCAAGTTTTTGCGGTCGTGCAGTCATTGCGACTTTTCCACAAATCTAACCAATCACCTTTAAGTCTGTTTCCTTGTTCTTCTGACCAATCACTGCCACTCAGCTGAATTTTGACCAATCCCTTATGCCCCCTTCTAATTGAACTTTCTGTTAACTGAATCTGCAATTCTTCTTTTGCACTTTGACCCCTCCTCAAAGGGCAATGCTTCTCAGGGCAACCCTTAATATAAAGTGCCCCTTTATGTAAAGGGTGCTTGAAATTACGGTATATTATTTCAAGTATATTAAAATCTTATCTTTTTGGGGGGGGGGGGATTTGCACCAATTTCAACTTTTTACATAAGACAAAAGGAAAGCTTAAAGAAGTTTTCAACTTTGACCACAATGTTTTGAAAAAGGTGCTGCGAAATCAGTAAAATTAGGTTGCAATGATCACAAAAAGCCATCATAATATTCTGGAGGGACTGATTATTTCTATTCTCTAAGCAAATTTAAAAGAAAAAACAATGTTACCTTCTAACTAAACTTCTTGAATTTAAGTTTTAAAAGTGGAAGGTACAAGCTCTGACATGAAACTATTGGTTATTAGAGCTGATCAAAACCAAGCCTTGTTTTCAACGTCTCTGTTTAGGCTCACATTGAGCAGAAGAAGCTGTAGACTGTGAAAGCCCAGCTTTCACATAATGATTGGAGACAAAATGAAGACAGGGACTTTTCAAACCTATAAAACTGTCACAAGATGGTGTTTGAAGGAAACGTTTTTTTAAACTTTCTCTCAAACTGCGAGAGAAAACCGCTCTAAATTTTGCTACTGAACTGGCAGCACAATCGTATTGCCCACAAAGCAAAGCTTCTAAGCAAAATTCTCACACTCCCAAGTAAGCTCCTTGAAGTTTGGCCCTGTCATCCCGCCAGGTTACAGACTTTAGCCGCGCGGGAGTCAAAACAAATCCGATTGCGCTTCCTAAACTCCTCGCTAATCATGGAGGATTGGCCTGCGCACTCTTTGATGTGATTTAATACACTCAGAAGGCATTCCTCCCAACCGCCATCTTCAAATTTGGCCTCACTTCCTCTGTTGTGTTAGACTTTCCAGGTGGGCGTAACTGTCAGCTGCTGTAAGCGGATGCCAGCCTCCTTCTGCTGCACATCTTATGAATTCAGTTCTGGTCTTTGAAGTCAGACATTCTGAATTTCCTTCTGGACAACAAATTAGCAATGCAATGAGAGAAACACTGGCCACAACAATATCTTGTAGAAAAACCAATTGTCTATGCAATTACAGCTACAAGTCTTTTGGAGTATGTCTACATTTAAATTGCACATTGAGAGTCATTTTTGTCTATTGTTCCTTGCAAAATAGCTCATGTGGTTCATCCTTGTCACTCCATAGATTGTAAATGGACATAAATATTTCTTTAAATATTGTTCGTGGCTGGCTTTATAGCAAGTGAATTAATTTCCATTCTGACACATGATGTTTCAACTAAGGCAGGTTATAGTATTCTGACCATTAACAGTATAAACTGTTAAGCTTCCATCAAAAATTTCAAAAAAAGATAAGCTGATATTGAATTGATAAGGTTTGTAAAATCCAATTGGTTTAAATGATGTATTGCATATAAAATGAAGAAATTAACGGTTAAAGTATGTCAGGTTTGAAGAACATCAAATAATCTGGCATTGATATGACAGATTTGGGCAGATGAAAGATTTGTTTCTTCGTAGTTTAAAATGTAAATGTTGCATTAAAGTGAGAAAACGTGTAGATTTGTTATGCTAATATACATATTTTGCTTGGAATTTTGTACTTTATAGGAATGAGGCAGACACTATGCTGATCTAGTCTGTACACAGTTCATCTACCGACAACACATTTATATATAAAAAATTATTATTATTTTTTTTTTATTTGTAAACTAGTTAAACAGCAGTACATGATTTATTCTAGATAAAAAAAATAAGAATATCTGCAAAACGCCCACCAGGTTTAAAAGGGCTTAATGTGTGTAAAGGTTTGAACATTGTATTGTTTTGCAGCTGCCTAAATAAAACAACTCTGAACTATCATGTTGTGTTCCACATCTGCTCTTTTGGTAAGATTCAAAATTCAAATTTCTAACACCGTCAGAGATGAAAACTCACCTCAGCATCCGTTCATTGGTCTCCTCATCCGTGGCCAAGGGGCTGAGCGAAGATGAGGAGATGATACCGAAGGAGCCCAGAGGCTGATGGGTAATAGGCGAGGAAGCCTGGCGAGCAGATATGCCGCTGACGGAGGGGGAGTCTCTAAGGACGGATGAAAACGGCAGGCAAGTCGGGGCGCAGGACACAGACATGTTCACCACCTCCACCATCTTCTTATTCACAAAGGCCAGCCCGGAGTTAGGGATTTTTGAGGCCTTGGTCTGGCTTTCCAAAGGGTCTTTGTCACTGATTGATGCGCCGCTGAGGTTAGGGGGCGACGTTATTTCCATGGCCCTCAGCCCTGTGAGGTCACTGGGCCTGACGGCAGTCCTGTTGGTAAGATCGTTGGACTGTGAGCTTTTCAGGGGCATGTGAGGGGGATCCAGATGTCTATCCTCAACGCCTCTCTGCTCACTCTGGTGGAAACTCTGGCAATCATCTCCGCAGCTACTGCTGCCCTGCTCTGCTGCACTTTTACACACACATGGTTTGCTTCCACATCTACAGGGAGCTACTTCCGATTCGAGGAGATGCACATCTTCCACTGAAGTGCTCTCTCCATTCATGTGTGTTTGACGGTTCTTTTCATCCCCCTGGTTGCCACTTGCCGCTACGCAAAGCCTCTCTATGGAGTTTTGGGAAAGTAACACGTCAGACACGCCACTTAAGACCAACTTTCTTCCACAGGTCTCTGACAAATCCTGCTGAGAGTTTGAATTTTCTGAGCCCACGCTCCTACCAGTCTGGTCAGTGTTTAGGCTTAGCTGAGACAACTCAGATTGTTCTGAATCCATGTTCAAAATGCCCAAATCCTGCTGACACACTGAGCTTGTCCTGTCTTTTTCCAAACCGATTAAAATATGATCTTCCTCCGCATCTTCTGGGCTGCTTATTTGCGGTGCAGAGACAGACTTAGTCAGTTTGCTGAGTTTCCGTTGTTGCTGGTCCTCCTCGTAGGGCAGGGAGCTAATCGAAGTGAGAGAGGCCTCTATGCCTCCACTTGGAAGGCTGCCATTGCTCCCCATCCGCAGGCCTTCCAGACAGCTGCGATGGACCGGGTGGTCCAACACGATTTGTTTCGGGATCTCCCGCTCACTAGAGAAATCTAGAGAAGGTCGTCCCTGAAGCACAACTTCCATGGGCCACGCCACCGAGCTAGGCTCGCTCTCGATACCCGAGTCTGAGATTACGGACGACGAGCGCTTCATGATCTTTGAGCTTACCAAGCCTCCACGATGAGTCGTTTCTTTCCTGAGGTCTCCGGGGAACGGAGGCAAAGCAGGACTCATGCTGTTGGGGGGAACATCTTCGCTGTCGTCATCCATCGAGTGATTTAAAGGCATAGCGACATCACTGTCCTCTTCTGTGTTTTCTTGCTCAGTGGTTGTGCTAAGGTTGTTACCATCACAAGGTACAGAGAAGTTTTCTCTTCCATTGAGAACAGGAGATTCTTTACCACTGTTGGTACAATCAGAGGAAAGAACAAGAGCTCCCTCTCCAGTAGATGGATCTGTAGGAAAGGGTTCATCATCAATGCCAAGACTTTCTGCTGGTTCCTTCAACTTCTGATCGTCAACCATGGAATCTTCTGTATCGTGCTCAGTCTGGATGATGTTCTGGGTATCTGTTACATCATTTTGCCTTTGATCCGCTTTAACTACGACATGCACGGGAGTGTCCATGCATTCTTCACTGTCCAAGGAATGCCGGGATAATGCTGGTGATTTGGCTTCCTGGCTGCTATGAAGAATCCGTTTGGTGGAGAATTCTTTGGTGGTTTCAAGTATTGGCACATGCGATACCGTTTCTGGGAGAACAAGCAAAGTGCAGTTATGACAGAATCAGCAACAAGGCTGGCGTACGTCTGCAGAGCTTTTGCTACCTGTCTGCAGAAACTCTGCATATCTGTCCTCAAAGATGATGGGCAGGCTGTTCCAGTCTCCATCGATGTCCAGGCACTCGACGGGCAAAGGAGGCATTTTGGTCAAGTAGTCAGAGCTCCGCACTTCTGCAGCTATCTGGCCGTGTCTGTTGATTCTAAATGAGGAGGAATAATACTATAAATCCAACACTTTTCAACTGAAACGTAGTAACTTTCTAAAAGGACAGAGACTCACAGTTCTTCCTGAAACGTCAAACAGATCTCTTTCGGGTGTTTGGTGAAGAAATATGCCTCTGAGAATCTTCTCACCTGACATTTCCAAACACATGGAACAAAAAAGAAAAAGAAACATTTTCACCTCAGTAAGACTCCGCTTTACCGTAATTAGCACAAGAGCTGGTTTAAATAGAAAGCTGAGTAAAATTCAAGCCCTGACAGCCGCGCAGTGGAGCAAATCAACACTCTCTCCAATTAGAAATGCGTCAGCCCAAACAATAAGTGAGCATGACATGCAGATCACCGGGAACACAGTTTCTTGTGTATTTCCTTTGACAGTAATTAGAAAATAAGTGTTAATTGAAACCCTACCTCTCCCACAGAGAAGAGGCATGACAGTGTTTTTTCTCAGGGTAATTTAATACAGAGGAAAACGTGTTCATTATTTTCAGTTAAATGAGACAAAACAGTGCAGCAAAATCAAGTCCTGAGAGCTACTCTACAGTGAAGAGCATAGTGTTCATATTATACAGACCAGCTATCAGATAGAAATGACTCTGGAAACCAAATTAGCCTGCTCACATGGGCTTATGCTCCTGGCTACCAGCTGGTTTTGGATTTTCCACTTCCACAGAAATAGCAGTAATTGAACCTTTTCCACTGCAACCAAGAACTTTCTGTTACATCAGGCTTTCAAGAACAACTCTTGCTTTTTATTTTACATTACATCACAGAGTTGTTTCTGTGACCAAGGGATGCCTTAGTTTTGGTCAAGAACTCAAACCTGTTTAATTTTCTGTTAAACGGATCCTTAAATCCCGTTACATGAGAACTAACCTGGGAATTTAATTTTACTGTAGAGTAGCGCTCCGCCTGCCCCACCTGTTGCTATACACTGCCAACATTTCCCATGACTACACCCTCATCACACTGGCTTCCATTCACACATTGAAGGAGGACATGTTGCTATAGAAACATACGGTTCTCTCATCGCCTTGCATCAATGAATCTGTCGATTATTCTGATTAATCGGATAAAAAAAATGCCACATTCTACAAATGTTTTTAGTTAATCACTTAAGCATTTTTATCCAATATTAGAAATACATTAAAAGATGCTGTGAAAAAAATAATTCAATTCCTTTTTCAAATAAGAAAATAAAAATTTTAATGCCTAAAATAGCAATCCTTTAGTGAATTGGAACCGGGTGAAGCTAAAATTATGCCACTTGCAGAGTTTTAGCCAAAACATATTTACTGACAAAATCTTCATATATGAAATGCAAAATATATATATTTTTTACAGATTCAGCTTATTCGCTACTTTGAATATGTCGGGGGGGCTTTTTTTCCCCCAGAAAATTTACTATTTTTGAGTCAGTATAATACAGACTCCAGTTAACATTAATCGATTACTAAATTGGTTGATGACTATTTCAATAATTCATTAATCATGACTAATACGATTAATCGTTTCAGTCATAATATTGCAACACATTTCACACAGTAGCATACACAATTTGGGATCCAGATTACCCAGGCTGGGTAGTTTTTACTTTCTCAAACAGAAACTGCATCTGACACTTCATGTATACCAAACAAATTCAATAAATTTTAATATTATTGACTATTTCTCTTTGCTTGTGACTCACCCTAAGTGTGTGATGTTCCTGAGTCAGATAGGACAGGATGTAGGGGTTGAGCACAGCTGTCTCCAGGAAACGGCTCCACAGCGCAGCCAGCTGGGAGCAGAGCTGGCTCACGTCCCTGCTGATCTGTTCGGCTACCTTCTCATGGCCTTCCTGCAGCTGAGAAACGCACATTCAGCTAATGAGAAACGGAATGAGCAGGGAATTCACAAGCAACACAGCTTGAACCACTTCATTTCAAGAGCTCACACCTACCACCGCTGTACTTCCTTTAATAAAACTTGCTAAAGACATTATGTTGTTCCAGAAGTTTGTAGTTGGGTCAAAGAGATTATGATGTAAATTATAGCACTTTATGTTCTTCAGAGCATGAACTGGACTCAAGAAACGTCTTTAAAGTCAAAGTCCTGTGGCTTTAAGTATATATATGGTGCACCATATTACTGTAAAAATATTTCAAGTCTAGATACAAGCTTACAAATGTGCAAAATTTCCCCTCACGTTGCATGTTTTCAATATTTCCCATAGCCACTTGAATTTCAGGATTTACAACTCTTTTAAACCAATTATTCTCATAAAATGTTACCCATTTTCAAGACTTGAATGAACACACCATGTTTTGTTTTCATATGTCACATCATATGTTTTTGACTTTGGACTTCCCATTTGTACAACAAAGAAACAATATGCAGCAAAATCAGAGACTGAGGCCTTTGCTGTTTGTGAGTCTCAAACCAACTAGAGGGAAATGAAGATGTGTGACACAGACTGAGCGACAGTCGTCAATGATTAACGTTAGCTTCAGCAGATTTTTCACGTGTTTAGCAATTTAGTGTTAGCACCTGCTAAATTTTTTAAAGATGTTAAGCTGTTGAGAGTTAGTTTCTGCTCATTTTTGGTTATGTGCTTAGAGGTTTAGCGCTAGCGAGGCTAAGACTAGTGGTTTATTTAGCTAACTGTTTGTTTAGCTGTCCATCTGGCAATAAATATATTCTCCAATACCACCATGGTGGTGTTGAGACGTTTACTCCAGACACGCACCATAAAGGCACGCACACTCAACTACGGACACAAAGATTCTGCACAAAAGCCTTTTGTTTCATACGGACACTTTCTGTAGAAACGAAACTTAACTTTAGCTCATCGTCTGACCACTAGGCAGTGACGCAACACACCAGCAGACCAGGAGGCGGACTTTAGGATATAAGCAAGGTGTCTTCCGTGTTTGAGCAGATGCTGTATAGATTCGGGCCTTTACACTTGACATCCACATAAGCCTGTTAGCGCTAAAAAGAATAAAATAAGTAAACTCTGATTGTTCTGTGTTGGCTGATTTCCTGTTCGTGTGCTCACACGTTTTGGGTCCGTCAAGTTTAAATCACAACAGTGGCCATTTTGAAAAATAGCAGCCAGAAAAAGGATACAGATGATCAAGAAAATTTGTATGATTTCTATGGTTCAACTACAGTATGTAAGCTATGATTTGACAGTAAACACAATCTAATTGGCAATTTTAGAGTAAAAATAAATTTTTTCATGGCAGCCATTTTTTGCCATCAAAAGTATTCAACTGTGATACATACTGGCAGTTTTAGTGCAAAATGTATTTATTTATTTCTTTTTTCAGTGGCTAATGTGTTTTTTTAAGGCAAGCTTCTGGAAACAGCTGCTCCCAGTTAGGTTGTTGATTCACATGTAAAAGATTTTGCTGAAATATTCAATCATCTGCCGCACTATTATACCAAAATCTAAATGAAACCAGAGGGTTAATGCTATTCGTAATAAGATGACTTACACTTGCAAATACCATCAAAATTAAATATGTCTGAAAATATAAATGTATTTTTTTTTTCTCCACAAACTTACCTGTAACTCTATGGAGAGCTGGTTTAGAATTTCATCTACAGGCAGCAACTCTGTGGAGGAGAAGATATTTGCCCAGCTTAGTGCAAAGACTATTTGTCTGTGTACCACAAAGTAAGACAGATTTACTTGACATTTCTCTATAGAAAGGGATTAAGCTATTTTAATATAAGCCAAATAACTTCTATTTCACTTTTGTTATAGTGGCTGTTTCAACATCTTAATGTCTGGTTTCTAGTTTAATAAAGTTCATTATTGTGTCATTTGAACACAGTTCCTGTATTTTCTCCTAAAGCTTCAGACTGACAATGTTCCTGAACTATTCGAAGTGTTGAAGCAGCTGGTGAACTCCAACCATCGTCCAAAACTGATGATCCACATGAAGTGTTTGTAAATCATATGGTATCATACAATCAAGGCAGTTTTCTTATTTTAATTCCAGAGCACTGCCACAAAAATACAACGCAAGGTCAGGAAACCAAAATACTGCAAATTACAGAAAACATATTCAACATTTACTTCCACTTTTGTTTCACCACAAACCACAAACTCAGGATCTTTTCTCTTCATTTATTGTTACTATGCAATAATTTGTGAAATGCACTGCAAAAAAAAAAAAAAAAAAAAAAGGTTTTGGGACCAGAACATGAATTATCGAATTAAAAAGGTTCAATAAACATATTTCTACCCAGAACTCCTCATGTTCTGGGTAGAAAATGAAGAAAAAGAAGTTTTTTTTTATCTTAAACACAAAATGTATGTATATACAGTATATATATTTGGGGGGGGGAGGGGGTTAAATTCGAATAATAACTAAAAACGAATAGAATTTACTGTAATAATACAACAAACATGTTAAACAGTTACTTTAAAGAGGCAGTATTATGTAAAATTGACTTTTTTGAGCTTTGCATCATGTTATATAGTTATTCCCTCATCAAAAACAAACCTGGAGTGTTGCCTTGATTCTTTTATGCATGCTTGAGGAATGTACTCTAGGGAGATCCCATAGCAACCACTCAGCTGTGCCAAACGGCTGGGTGGACCTAGTACTGCCTTCGAGGCAGTGCTAAGCTTCCAGTTTCCCAGGCTTTGCTTCACAGAGCAGCCCTCCCCCTCTCAGCTCCTTCAGACTAGCCAGCGGTAATTAGCAACACCTGATGGAACTCATCATCTGCTGAGCTCATTACAGAAGCTACTGCTGTGTGCAATGCTGGTGAAAATGTTAAAAGGTTAATAGAGGAGCCATGTTCTGATGACATACTGAAGGAGGCATTTCAGAAGTTTCTTAAAGAGACAGAGGCTCAACTTCATGGCGTTAACTTTGGAAGCAAAAATTCTTTTAAGTCAGTGTTTCCCAACTCTGGTCCTCAAGGCACACTGTCCTACATGTTTTAGAGGGTTCCCTGCTTTAATGTTCCTGATTCAACTGATTGCAGTTCAACAAACGCCTGTTAATCAGTCATCAACTGAAATCAGCTGGACTGAAGCAAGGAAATACCTAAAACATGCAGGGCAGTGTGCCTTGAGGACCAGGGTTGGGAAACACTGTTTAAAGTTGTATTTGATATATGTAGCATTTTTATAACAACTGCAGGTAACATAGTTACTTGATTATTAAATGGCGCTACGTGCCAGGAAAACACATAACACTGCCCCTTTAAAAGAAAGCAACAAACCTGGGTAAGCTCTGATTATAGTCAAAGCATCACCTGACTCCAGTGGAACCAGCTGCAGCTGCGGGATCTCCTGCCTCAGCAAGCTGCAGTAGGCATGCAGCCCTCTGTGCGCGGCCAGCAGGAGGCGACAGAGCCTCCGGTGCCACGTATGAGCTCTCTGCAGGCAGTTTTCACTGGGAACATAAAAGCTTCCCTGGGGATATAAAGCACAGCACAGAAAATGTGAGCCGCTGCGCGTTCAGCATTCACCTCTTAACGACGGACACGTTCACAGCCTTACAAGCTCCACTGCAGCGTCCTGCAGCCAGCAGTTACCACCATCCTGTTTTCGGCACCAAACGCAGTCACATTCATTGTTTGGAGCACAAATGGAAACAAATGGGCCTTAAACACACGGTGTGCCGTAAAAGCAGACCGATATATTTGCATTTCAGTGGCATGTCTCCTCAGAGAGTTCCCTTTGTTGCTTTTAAAAGGTTGCCGGCATGACGACTCCAAGTCACTGCTTGTTTAAGGGAAGAGGAATAATAGTAGTAGAAAGAAAAAAAATACATTTTTAAATAATATTATCTAAAACTGAGAAATTTTGTTTGTAACAAGGAGAGAAATCCGGAGATTTCTCCTAGATTTTCTCTCTGACCTGTAGTGTAGACTTTATTCCACCAGATGGCGACCTAACAGAGCAATAAAACTGCTCTGTGTGCCTCACCAGAGGAATTCACAGCATGTATTGACTGTCAATGAGTTTTGATACATCAGAGCCTGACGGGCAAAATTGCTTTATTATTTTTTACATTTTACTTGCGCTCGACTACAAAAGCTTTCATACTTTATTTTACAAACACAAAATTTAATGTATGTCACTGAGTTTTAATGTGACTGACCCATCAGCAGCTCCTTTTCCTCCCAGCATCTCACCGTAGTTGCAAAGGTGTTATTTTTATTTTATTTTTTTTACATATTTACCCCTAAAAATAACAGCATATGTCTGTATTATGTCCCTTTAACTCTATAATTCTTAAATAATTTCAACTGAAACCAAAGTTAGTGATCGCCTAACGGGTGACTAGAGTCAACCTGCATATAATGCAACTCAGAATAACTACCACCAGGTCTGTGAAGGCCTCAGAGGTGGCAAGTGAAAGTACTTAAGTAGATATTCAGGTATCTGTACTTTACTTGGGTATTTATTTTTCTAAGAAATTTTTACTTATTCTCCTTATATTTCAAGAGAAATATCTCCTTAAAATCTTGGAAACGCCTCGTTATTTCCATGATGAAAACATTATAATGTAAAGGTTGAAGCAAAAGAGGAAAAATATACCAGCGCGGACAGAAAGCATTTTGCATCATTGAAAGTAAAAGTTATTTTATTTTTATTTTGTACTCAAGTGCAGTTAAAAGCCCATATTTTTTACCTTTACTTAAAAAAAAATTGGTACAATCTGTACTTCTACCAGAATTTTTTTTTTCATACAAGTACAGTATCTGTACTTCTGCTTAAGTAGAGAATGTGAATACTTTTGACTCCTTTGGTTAGACAACACTGGTGAACAAACATCATCTACTCTCTTCCTGAAGGCCAAGGAACAGAGTGGGCAGGAGTTTTAGCAGAGGTGGGTTATAAAACAACCCAAACTTTAAACACAGCTACATTCATCATCAAAAAAGGGGAAGTGTATTGAACAGTTGTAAGCCTACAGAGGCATGTCCACTGAATCTGTCTGGTCAAGTAAGGAGAACAATAATCAGAGAAGAAGCCAAGAGGCCAATGGATGCAGAATCCATAATCTGCATCCATAAATCATGTGGACGCAGGAGTTCGATGACTTTGCTCTGTACCATCAGGATTTCTTGAATCGTTATTAAAGGTGACCTCCATAGAATAGCAGTAGGTAATTTGGGGTAATGTAGAACTGCTGCAATCAATCAATCAATCAATCAAATTTTATTTGTATAGCACATTTCAGCAGCAAAGCATTTCAAAGTGCTTTACATCATATCAAACACAGAAACACAAAGCAACATAGAATCAATAATCAAAACACAGCATTAAGTCAAGTTCCATCAATAAATTAGTAATTGATCACATTTCAAATACAATCCTAAACAGGTGGGTTTTTAGTCTAGATTTAAAAGAAGTCAGTGTTTCAGCTGTTTTACAGTTTTCTGGAAGCTTGTTCCAAATTTGTGGTGCATAGATGCTGAAAGCTGC
This sequence comes from Xiphophorus maculatus, assembly GCF_002775205.1. Taxonomy (NCBI): domain Eukaryota; kingdom Metazoa; phylum Chordata; class Actinopteri; order Cyprinodontiformes; family Poeciliidae; genus Xiphophorus; species Xiphophorus maculatus. Next base: position 28,295,307 of record NC_036455.1, on the reverse strand, counting down.
TTCTCCTCATTTGGTTCTGGTTCTGGGGATGCAGAGCAGAACCAGAACCAGAACCTGAGAGGTCTGGAAGGTTGATACAACAACAGCAGATCTTTAATGTATTGTGGTGCTAAGCCGTTCAGTGATTTATAAACTAACAACAGTATTTTAAAGTCTATTCTCTGAGCTACAGGGAGCCAGTGGAGGGACTTTAAAACTGGTGTTATGTGCTCTATCTTCCTGGTTTTAGTGAGAACGCCAGCAGCAGCATCTGGATCAGCTGCAGCTGTTTGATTGATTTGTTGGACAGACCTGTGAAGACGCTGTTGCAATAATCAATATGACTGAAGATGAAGGCATGGATGAGTTTCTCTAGATCTGGCTGAGACATTAGTCCTTTAATCCTGGAAATGTTCTTCAGGTGATAGAAGGCCGACTTTGTAACTGTCTTTATGTGGCTCTGGAGGTTCAGGTCAGAGTCCATCACTACTCCCAGGTTTCGGGCTGATCGCTGGTTTTTAGTTGTAATAACTGAAGCTGTGCATTGACTCTAGATCTATAACTCTAGATCTATAGCTCTAGATTGTTCCTCTTTAGGTCCAAAAATAATAACTTCAGTTTTGTTTCTGTTCAGCTGGAGAAAGTTTTGGCACATCCACACATTTATCTGTTCTAAGCATCTGTTCAGTGATTGGATGGGGTCAAAGGTCACCTGGTGACATCGTAATGTAGAGCTGTGTGTTATCTGCATAGTTATGGTAGCTAATATTATTTCCTGTTATAACCTGAGCTAGTGGGAGCATATAAATATTGAATAAAAGGGGTCCTAGGATTGAACCTTGGGGTACCCCACATGTGACCTTTGACCTCTTTGATGAGAAGTTTTCAATTGAAACAAAGAAATCCCTGTTCTTTATGTAGGATTCAAACCAGTTAAGCACTGGACCGGAGAGTCCAACCCAACTCTCCAGTCGATTCAGTAATATGTCATGGTCAACACTGAGGTCCAACAGAACCAGCACTGTGGTTCTCCCACAGTCCGTATTTATATGGATGTCATTGAACACTTTGACTAGGCCAGTCTCTGTGCTGTGGTAACCATGGAAACCAGACTGAAAGGAGTCAAAGCGGTTGGTTATTGTTAGGAAGCTATTTAACTGTTTACACAGCTTTTTCAATAACTTTGCTGATGAATGGGAGGTCAGAGGTCAGCCTGTAATTCTGCATTAGTGATTTGTCCAGATTGTTCTTTTTTTATAAGTGGTTTGATTACTGCTGTTTTCAGAGCCTGGGGGAAAACGCCTGATGAGAGCGATGAGTTACTATTTGGATCAGATCAGCAGCAAAGACAGGCAGAACTTTCTTAAAGAAATGTGAGGGTAAGAGAGACCCAAAGCTCAGGTTGGAGAAGATATTAATGTATTTGTGTTGAATTCTACAAATCTGACCTATATGGGAGAGTGGGCAGAAGGTCATTGCTCAAACAAAGCCATAAGGAATCTTGTTTGCTCTTCGCCATAAACCATGTAGGAGACACAACAAAAATGTGTGACATGAGATAAAAGCTGAACTTCTGGGCCTACATGCAAAGCATTTTGTGTGGTCAAAACCTAACAATGATCAGATCATCTCAAAAGCAAAATATAGTTTTATTTATGTGGAACATTTCAGCAACAAGTCAGTTCAAAGTGTTTTACATGACAAAACCATAACAATAAACAAACACAAAGCATTACACCATTACACCATAGTGTCAAAATAAAGAGAAGTAAACAAAAAGTTGTAATCCAGATTAGAATTTGTTTCTAAAAGTGTTTTTAGCCTCAATTTAAAGGAACTTCATGTTTCAGTGGTTTGGTAGTTTTCTGGAGGTTTGTTCCTGATTAGAAGAACAAAAATTAAATGCTGCTTTCCCAAGTTTAGTTCTAATTCTGTGGATGCAGAAAAGACTAGAAGATTTGAGTGGTTGGAAGTTTGACATGAAATCTTCCATTTAATGTAGGGTCGGGTAGCAGCCTAAGCAGAGAAACCCAGGCTCCCGAAACATAGTCCCTCCAATGGAAGACTCAGTATGTGCTGGGTTTGGACATTTGGGTTTCCTGCTGGTGGGAAACCCAACCTCACCTGGTGAGGTGTCCAGAACATCCAGGAGATGTCATAACAAGATGCCACCTACTGAGATTCTCACCTAATTCTACGGAAGAGCCCAGGCAACCTGAGGAGGAGTCTCATTTCAGCTGCTTGTGTCCGTGGCATCGCTCTTTCAGTCACTACCCAGAACTCATGACCACAGATGAGTCTAAGAATGTAGACAACACAGCTTGAAGAAAACCTGTCAGAGGCTGTGCAACACTGAAGACTGGGGTAGAAGTTAACCTTTCATGTTGGAAGAAGCTGGTCTGGTCTAATGAGACCAAAATGGTCTCAGTCTGGCCAACATGCATAATACTAATTGAGGAGGCAAAAACAAACCACATTGTCCATAAAGTGAAACATGGTCATGCTTTTACTGCCCTCCAGCCACCTTGATTGCTCTAAATGTATTTTACAGAGTATAATGGGCAAGTGTTTCAGTGTCCAGAGGTAGAAAACGTCACCAAAAGAGTTGCATAGACTGATTTAAAAACAAATCAGCACCTCACTTCACTTTAACTTCAGTTTCTATTTTGAAACCATACTGTATTCTTCCACTTATGAGCCACTTCATGGCAAAAACACAAACTCTTACCAAGAAATTTTGGTCTAGTTTGAAGTGCAAATATCTTGGTACACTAGAAATAAGACAAACAAACCTACTACTACAACTTTTTAGAAAGATGTAGTCATTTGTTTTAAGCCAATAATTCATTAATATTGAATAAAAAGTACTAGTTCCCCACTGGCAGAGCATTTGACTTATAGTAAGATATTTTCCCTCATGTTATAAGAGAAATAATCTGCCAATGGAATAAGTACTTTTTCATCAATGTTAAGGAATTATTGGCTTAAAACAAGAGCCTTCATCTTGCTGACACATTACTTTTAAGTTAATTTTGTCTTATTTCAAGTCTACTAAGATATTTGACTGGAAACTAGAGCAAAAATACTTCAGATTAAATGTTTTTGCAGTGAATTTGCGTTGATAAAATTTTAATAAAACGTTTCTGGTTGTAAGTGTAAGAAAGCTCAGTGGATTTCAATGGACAGTCCCAGGTTCTCCCTTAAAAGCTAATGGATCAACACAACAGCCACCATAATGCAAAGCCGGGAGATTTGTGGAGTTCTTCCCAAGGCCGTAATGTTTTAACAGCGCCGCTGCGGCTCGGCTCTGGGACTGACGGAGGATGTACTGTAATTTGCCCCGAGCGAGTCAACTCACTCGCCCTGTCATCATACATGTGTGTGCTCTGTAATTCCAGCTGCGCATCACACCCGAACCAGGAAGGAACATCTGTATGTTTACTTTCATATTTCTTTGTAGCTTTCTAGATGCCTGCTAGGATCAGATGGAGAATGAGAGACAAAGAAAAACAGCCATTTTTTTTCAGAAGAACTAGTCATTATATTACAAGCGTAAGATGCACCACATGTCCCTTGATATTTCAGTTTTGGTTTTATTCTTCTTACTTTACTTTAATAATATAAATGATTATTTCAGATACAGAAATCCGTTGTTTCCAAGCCCATTTGGTACTTTGGTTCATGTTTTTAGCATTGTATGTAAAAAAGAGCTGCTGAAATTCTGATGACATTATGGTTTCATTTTATTCAGCCAAAGAAATCTGAAACACATGACGGTTTCCTCCAGAAAGAGCAGGGAATAATTACAGGACAGAGCCTGTGTTAAGAGGGAAAGTGATAAAAATCGTGGCTGTGGGTTAAAGAGCTCAAAAATAACTAAAGGATGAGGGAGGAGCCGAAGTTCTGAACACATTTCACCTGCAGGTATGTGGTACGTGGCGCTTGTGAGCATAACTCGCTGCTTTGATCAAACCAAACCCCCCAGTGTGGCTTAACCAGACCTTATTAAAGCGCCCAGCTGGAGGTGGGGGCGGGGGGTTAATAGGGTGAGGCGGGGGGCTAGTTCTGGAGCTCATTAGGATTTACAGTGCCGGCTGTGATGTCCGCATGGGGGGAAAAAATGCTACCTGTAGCTTTACAACTGTACTTTGGAATAATTAGAGAACATGCAACATACTGAGAAAACTACAATATGATTTCATATCTGAGCTTGTTGCATGTTCTCGTTTCTAAATTCTGCTAACAAGAGCAGAAAGCTTTGATGAGCATTACCGTAGGAACCAGAAAGTCGTTTGATAATGTCTAATTATTGATCAAACTCGAAGTTTGCCGATATATGCAATGAAAATCAACAACAACTAAACAAAAAAATGGAACAAGTATCTGTTTACGTAATTATTTGTCACCTGTGACCAAGAGACGTTTTCAGTTTGTTAAATTACAGCAATCTCTGCAAGTCCAGAAGAGGCCATGCAAAGACGCCGTCCTAAAATACCCAAGTGACGAAAAGCACATGTGGTTTCATATTAAGTTAACAATAAGAAAGTAACTGTCACCCTACCCATTTAAAATTTAGTTGTGCTTTCTTGCACAACACAAAAAAAAATTCTAATGCTTCTATTGTTTATTGTTTCTATTGCTCCAAATCCCATCGCATTAAAGTGGAGGCACTGCACCAGTTACATTTTCTAATGAAAATCTAACTGATAATGCCTCTTGACAATAGATGACAAGTATAGTAGAATAAGGTGTTCTTTTGTCATTACTTTTGCCTTGGTAGTCTTTAATGCCATCGACGTTTTTTAGCAAATCTTGTGGCCAATGAGTGAAACGCCATTAAACGTCCGGAGAACAACGCTGCTTCTGCCATGTGGCTTGACAGCACAATGTATGACCAAACCTGTTATACCTAAGATGTTTTTATTGCCATAGTGTGTGCTCTGTCCAGTTACCAACCAGGAAGTAGGCATCTAGACTGCATAATTGCTATAGATACAGCAAGTGTATAAAAATTTTAAATATTCACAGCAGACGTGCCACAGAAGCCTGTCACACTACTGCATGTTCCCCGTTGATGGCTACCATCAGTTTCAGATGGCCATGCATGCATGCTGAGACATGTGGGTTACTCTAACATTATGCTCAGACACATTGCTGCACAGTGGTAATCACTCAGTCGAACTTCAGAGCCCAAGCAATAGCAGATTCAGAGGAGGAAACCGGAGCAGAATATGTAATCTAAATCAGGATGATGCACTCAAGTCAGAAACCAAGTTCCAAAACTGTCACGTTTATGTCATTGTTAGGCATTTTGTTAAATGCCTTTAAAAGAGACAGGCAGTGGAATACCTAGCAGACTGGGGACGACATGTTGTGTTGAGTGAGACAAAATTAGCTTTGACTTTTCTGTGAAAGGTAAACATACCTCAGAGATGACAGGCTTGCAGTAGCCAGCTCCGAACACCAGGTTCTCCACAGACACAGCAGACGGGTCGCTCACGCTCTCAGGCGAGCCTTTCCCCAGCCAGGTGCCCTTCCCCGTGCGCGCAAAGCTGGGGAGGGAAGGGAGCGGACACATGAATGGACCGGTAGAATGTGTACGTGTGTGTGTGTTTGTTTGTAATACATTGTGGGGACCATTTTCCTGACACATACTACATTGAGGGGACCCACTGCTCCTTGTAGGGACAGAAGCCTGGTCCCCACAAGGAGAAACACTGTTTTTTCAGGGGTTAGATTTAGGACTAAGGTGTGAATTGAGTTTTGATTAGAGTTAGGTATGTAATGGTTAGGGTTAGGTTAAGGGTAAAGTTTAGACTGTAGAAATGAATGGAAGTCAATGGAAAGTCCCCACAAAGATAGCCACGTAAACATGTAAGTGTTTGTGTGTGCGTGTGCGTGTGTGTGTGTTTTGGAAGAAGCAAACATAATGATATTGTTTCTGATTAGATAATCTTCAAATTCAGTACCCTGCCATCTGCATTTTAAGCATTTCACTTCTAAAATCATCTTGTGCCACCATGTCTGCTTACATTATCAATTCCTCTATTGGTTGGCACAAGAAATCTGAATTTTAACTCCTTTAAACCCCCGAATGTCATTTCTGTTAAGAACTTATTAGTTTTTTATAGCCGTCATACAGGAATCCTGTTTGGGTTCTCAAACCCAATTTCTTTGTGTCTCTAACAGAAAATACAAAGAAACATAGCATAATTCTACAATTTACAAGGTCGGCTGCCCATTACTAACTCACTGTTTACATCCAAAAGGAGACAGATATTGTGACCACTTGACATCACACTGCTGAATGGTACTTATCTCACTGCTCATGTGTAGCTTTCTGTCTAGCAGCTGTACCTTCAAAAACAGATACAGTAGGTGACAGGAGACTTCATCACATTAAAACATACGCAGTGACCAAAATGACTGAAGCACTCGACCAAATGTGATCTGAATGTATTTGAGTGATGAGGAGTAAACAAGCAATGGAGCTGGCAGTACGGATGAACTGGTGTTCTCTTGTCGGTGGCGTGTGACGATCCTTTGAGAAAGGTGTGAGCAGTAATTTGGTGAGGAACGGACTGAGACAGTGGTTGCTGGTTGGTCCACACTTGGTTAGAACTAGGCTGAAATGAGGTCACTGAAATATTAAACTTGTGAAAGATGGGGGTGGCTGGCCAAGCAACACCTTAAAACCCATCAGAACTCCTAAAATCACTACAAGAGGTGACCTCCAGGTTTGCTAATGATGCTCTTTTGTATTAATTTAGAACTATGATTTGTGGTTGAACCTGGAACACCTGCTTCCTGTGCGGTGGATCGTTCCAAAAGCAGCCATCCCTTCCTTGGCGTTAATGACACTGTATGCTGTAGTCTGGCAAGAACCAAACACTAAGACTAAGACTGACAATACTATTGGTGTGGTCTCTCCTGTCTTCCTGGTTTCCAGACATTCCAACTTGTTCCAATGTTAAACCAACCCACATGCTGGGCAATTGTCCAAACCCAAAATGCTGCTCGCTTCAGACTCCATCAGGCAATGCAGGCTGACGCCTTTTTATGAGGGAACCCCAACGTCCAGTCACCTTCACTTCCTGCTTAGACTAACTGTTGGATGCTTGGTCACGACCTCTGGTGATGGCTCCATTGAAATAACATCTCTGTGCTTATGAATTCATTTACATACCCACCGTCGGCTCAAATCGTGAGAGTCTGTTTTTGCTTTTGTTGAACTTTTTGTAAAATGTTTGCAAACCGTAATTAAACTCTACCTGATTAGCGGTTGGTGTAAGGCAACCAGTGAGGCGTGCACGGAGACAGAAATGACAGACAAGTGGAAGTAGTCAAACATGACGGGGACGTGATGGTGAAGGCCTCGCCGCGGATGGAAGTGGAGCCTCAGAGTCCGACTGCTGATCAACGGGACTGTCACTATCTCTGCCAACCTGGAGAGATTATAGATGGAGTAGAAGGGAACAAAAAATATTTCAGTATTTAATACTTTTCTTAGCCCGCTATCACCAAAAACCACAAGTTTTAACCAAGTAAACAGAAAAACCTACTGCTGCTCATTGTCGGTGAAGTGAAGATCCAACTTCAACTGGAAGTCCACCTCACTCAAGGCTTCCTCCAACTGCAAAACCCACAAAATGATATTCATGCATGATGTCACTCAATCAATCATCAATCAATGATGAATAAATTATTTGTTATCAAGTTGAGCACCATGATTGCACCTTTTTTACTTAACACAAAGAAACGTGCTTTTCTGGTTGGCCAAACTTGCTTTGAAGGCATTTATTGTTTCATTTATCATTTATTGTGATGAATTTCATACAGAGGCTGATGTTTTCAGCTTTTTTTTCTAAAAAGTATGATTTTCCGCTAAATTATAAAAACACATTTAAGATTAGAATATTACATTAGACCAATAAAAAAATATATTTTTAATACAGAAATGTGGGTTTAATTAAATATAAGTTTAGTACGTGACTAAAGGTTAATATTTTCAAAACGCACCAATTTCAATTGGAACGCCTATTCTAATTCATTAAATATGACTGTATTTAGAGGTATCACAGTAAATACACTCCTTCACAATTACATTGTGTTGGCCTAATATATAAAATGTTAAATAAAAAGCTGTTTCTACAGTGAACAAACTATTATAGTATAGTATCAACTATGGAAGTAGCACTACTTTAAAGAAAAAAAAGGTTTTTCTTGTTTGTATCTCAGAACAGTAAAAGTACAAATGTTTTCCATTGTGCCTAACATCGAAGGTTAGATTGATCAAGCATACGTTCGTGTGTCCACAGGGGAAATGAAGGGCTATTTGTGTCTGTGCTCTCTGTGGCTGTGACAGCAGATGACCTCCGGAAGGTTAATGAGTGGGAAGCTCTTGGGAGGTCCCTTACACGTATCTGAACCTCCACTTAAACTTCCACATTTGATGAAATCTCCTAAAATTAGAAGTGTTTCAAGAGAACCAGGGAAGCTGTATCAATCATGGAAGGAAAGGGTTAATGCGTCAGCGTCTAACGGATCATTAGATCTAAGTAGCACCTAGCTGCCCTGGCTGTCACAGAAGATGGCTACCTTCTCTCAAACGCGGGCCGGGTTCGATCCTCCAGGATGAACCCCCGGTGAAAACGGAAAGGACAGCACATCGATAGCTGTCGGCCAGGTTTACACAGATGGTCATTTTAGCCGTATCGGCCATTCTGGGACACGGACAATTAACATGCATGTCAGTTGAAGGGTATCACTTCCAGGAGGCAGATCGCTGAACCCACTGATCCTCGAAGTGGGTGATGCGTCTCTTAGTAATAATAAAGGGCAGCGCTCATTTAGACAGCAGATTAGCTTTGATAGCCTGCAGCTTTGCTGCGCTTTTCCCCAGTATTGACTTCCTCCCTCTAATTTCATCATCATAACAATTAAAGTCAAAATATTTTGAAGGATTTTATGTTTGACAATTAATCACTATGCTAGTAGGTTCAGATCCAACCTTAAGTATATCATGATAATCACATTAATTATTACTGCACATCATTTTTTAAAAAGATAACCTACAAATAGTTTGCTGATCTTAATCCAGTACAAGGACCTTCATTTCTATTTACACAAAAAGCTATTTATCTTTAGTGATGCACATCAATAACTAATCACATTTTTTAACGGCATTCTCTTTTTTCAGTGTATCTCTTTAGTGCTGTGCTTTGTTGTTGTATTTTTCTGTTTGTTACATTTAGCACATTTTAATATTGGACAAATATACTTACAATACAGAAATCTGTTTTCAAAATAATATATTTTTTTCAATGGACATAAGCTATTCAGACCAATTAATTGTCCCCTTATTAAATAATGTAACTATCACTGGCCACACTCATTCCCGAATACTTGCTGCTACAAAAACTGACACAGGAGCTGATCTGACATCATGAAGCGAGTCATATGAGCTCAAGTATGAAAAAAATCACACAAATCTAAAGAAATCCAGAAACAGATACAAAACGAAGTCACTGGCAAAGTGTTTAAATGCAGTTCTGAGAAATACACTAATATAAAAAATAAACCTTTCCATTGAAAAATGTGAGTTTTTACGAAATTGCTGAGTTTCTATTAAAATAATTTATTTTCGTAAAGCCGATTTGAACAATTTTAAGGTGAATGGAAACGCAGATTGTGATGAAATCCTGTAATTAGTGTGTTCAGGCTGAAAGACATTTCTATTGTAACATTTACTGCTACACTCTAAGTGGAATGTAAATGGAAGAAAGCCTTTGTAGCTTAATGAGGACACAGTAGAAAGCACCGTTAGTGAATACTAACTGTATTTGTTCCTTCATCACAATGTCAAGCAGGAGTCCACTGAAAGCTGAAGAACATTTAATAATTACTTTTTAATGTTTCCTCAGGACCACAGGGTCCGACTGAGAAAGAAAACTACGATGTAATTGTTTTAACTGCTGTGCTGTATATATTCACCATTTAAAATTCTACTTTAACTGGAAAATTAAGTGGTTTTTGTACAGATAATATCACCCAGTGTGACTCACCCTTTCTCCATCCAGTAGTAGGTGGACTTTGAAGATCATGCAGTCGTTGACATCAATCTCCTCGTTTCTGTAGAGGATCTGAACTATCCGGCTGAAGACGCTGCCGTCGTACACCCCTGTGGAGCTGAAGCTGCACTCTCCTGGTGTAGGACACAACCAAACGGCACAATAATTAGCAGCTTACTGCTGCAGGATGATTGTTAGCTCGCTCAAGGGCAACTGTCAGTGTGCACAGTTCACATTTTACATATTAGAAATGTACCGATCAGGCCTGTTACAACTAACTAGTTGTAAAAAAGATGGCAGAATATTTCACTTATAATCTGCCAAAGTTTATTGAAAGGTCATTTTGTACAAAATACTGTCCAAATGGTGTCTCCTTTTGCTTTAAACTAGAAGTATTATGTGTTTTCCAGGCACATAGTGCCGTTTTATAGAACAATCATGTCACTATGGCAGGCATGTCCAAAGTCCGGCCCGAGGGCCAATCACGGCCCGCGGTCAGATTTCATACGGCCCGCAGCTTCGGTCTTATAATGTATTATTTATGGCCCGCCTGCACTGTCAAACAGAATAAATAAATCATAAAACTTGAAACTGTAATTCCTCCTTTCACCAAATGGTGGCAGCACCACTTTAATACTATCAGTCTCTGCCTCCGTGCAGCGAACCCCTCTCCACTCATTTCTGCCATGGCCACTGCAAAGAAAACAAGTTGACAGTGAGGGCCGCCGCTTTCAAGAGAGATGGGAATTATAATACTTCTTCACTGAAAATCAAGGCAATTGTGCTTGTCTAATTTGTGAGACGGTTGCCTTGTTTAAGGATTTGAACGTATAGAGACACTACCAGACTAAACATGCTAACACATACAACAAGCTAACAGGAAGTGACCGTGCTGAAAAACTAAAGCAGCTCCAAGCTGGACTGGCATCACAACAGCGATTCTTCACGCGGGCCTGTGAGTCAAAAGAAAATACCACCAAAGAAAGCTACGAAGTTAATGTTAATAGCTAAACATGGCAACCCTTTTACTGAAGATACATTTATCAAAGACTGTGTTATGAAAATGGTGGAGAACATTTTGCCCTGAGAAGAAGCAAGAATTTGAGAAAAATGTTTGCCTGGCACGTAACAGTGTGGCACTGAGAGTTGAGGACATAAAACTGAGTATTTTGAACGGTAACGTCTGTCACTATCAGCAGTGAAGAGCCAAAAGAACATTTATGGCACTTATTTTTATTAAACTCTTGAGTAAGATTTGGTTATGAACCTGTAGATGTGACAAACTATTACTTTCTGAAAGATATTGTAAATGACGAGCAAAATTCACTTGTTTTAAGATTTAATAATAATAGACAACTTTGCATTACTTATAACTCCTGTTTAAAATGTTCTTGAGGCAAAGATATTTTTAAACTCATGTAAATTTAAGGTATTTCATACAGTTTGTTCAATATTATCTGACTCTCCAGATATGAATGAAAGGCAGAATTTGGGTTTTTAGAGTTATTCTCATCTGCCTGAGTGGCTTATATTTGGTTATTTTGTCATTTGAAAAATAAAGATAATTGTGACAATGAAAATTGTTTTATAACAGTGTGTATTTGCATGAAACTTTTGTAGTTAAAAAATGTCCGAACAAACTATTGGCCCCCGGGCATCTTCACTTTATCAAATCTGGCCCTCTTTGCAAAAAGTTTGGACACCCCTGCACTATGGTATTATCAGTTGTTCTAAAAAATGCTCTATATATCAAATAAGTCTTAAAATAAATATGACTTTGCAATTTAACGCCTTGAAATTGGCAAACATTCTGGGAGTCAGAAATTTAACACGCATGTCAATTAAAGCACATCAATTCCAGGAGGCAGATCACTGAACCCGGTTGAAATTGGGCCTCAGTCTCTTTAAAATTCCTGCTCTTTCTGAATCTCCGCCTTCAGGAAGTCATCACAACCCTTTAACAACGTTTTTACCAGCATTGCACTGAGCAGTAGCTCCTATAATGAGCTCAGCAGATGCCCAGATTCACCAGGTGTTTGCTAATAGCTGCTGGCTAGTCTGAAGGAGCTGAAAGGGGGGAGTTGCGGGGGAGGGCTGCTCTGTGAGGCGGAAACTTGTAAACTGCAGCTATGAGGAGGAGCTTTGTCCTTGAAGGCGGAGCTAGGTCCACCAAGTTGTTTTGCCATGGAGATTAAAGGATATCTCAAACATGCATTAAAAAATCAAAGCAGCACTCCAGGTCTGTTTTTGATGAGGGGATATAATTATAACATACCGTCCCTTTAAACTGATCTTATATTTGACATTTCTGATAACACTGTTGCTGTTTACATCTTTTCCTTCTCAACTGCAGCTGAAGAAAGAAAAAAAAACCTTGCTTCCAGCTGTGAGTCTCAGTAATCCCCCCGCTGAGCTTTTGCCCTTTTCCGTCCCGTTCTCACTCTGCCCCTCTCCGCAGGCCTCCTCTCCACAAAGCCTGTTGCTTTACCTGCAGCATCAAGCAGCGCGAGTCAGGAGCATTGATGTGCAGCAGCGCCGCATGTCAAAGACTCTGTGGTCGTGTCAAAGCTGAGAATTCAGCTCTGTCACTGCAGTGGAGATTTTCTGAAATGTCTTCTTTTTTTAAGAATCTATGACTTTTTTTTGCTTCTTCTGTGCACTTGATGCAATTCTTTTCATTAATGCACTAAATGCTAATCTCACACATTCCATTCGCTGAGGGTTGAGTGAGTCTTGATCTACATTATCTGCTGAGGAAAAAAGCAGATTTTCTCTTGATACAAGAGAACATGGAGGACCTTAGCACAGAGACCAAGTGGAAAAATGACACTTTAATGTGGGAAAAAAATTTACAGCTTACAGCTGTAAGAAATAAAGGAGCCAGTGAGAAATAAAGCAACCTAAAGAGGTTAAATACTGCGAAAGAGGGACCAGAGGAGCTAATTACAGGTGAGTGGGCGCAGCTGAGGAAGGGAGCAGGTAGAGGCAACATACCTGCTCCCTTCTGATTGACAGAGGGAAAACGAGGAATGAGTCTGGAACTGAAATCTAAACAATAAAAACAGGAAGCAACAAAACTAAAACACAAATAATGAGACTGACGGAACTAACACGAGGAATAAGCTAAGTTTTAGAACCAGAAAATGCTGAAAAAACTAAACTAAACAAAAAAAACCCAAAAAAACAAATAAAGAAATTGATTTTATTTACAAAAGCCCATGAAGGTCAAGAAAAAAACATTTCTGATGGGAAAATACTGAGGAATTTTAATTCCACTTCAAAAAAAAGGGAAACAGTTTAAGATGCAAAATGTGATTAAGTGAGGGTGAGGATTATAAACAAAAAACAAATCTATTACACAAATCAAGCCCACCCACCTTCAGCTGGGTGGGCTTGATTTGGTTTTATCACGATATTTTGTGGTGTTATTGTGATAACAATAAAAATGTTCATAAGAACTATTTATTACCTCTTTTTTCCTGTAACTGTATGGATGTGACTGTATGAAACGGCAATCAAAGGCCCACAAGGACAAACACTGCTCTTGAAAAAACAACTTGAAATACGCTTCTTTAGGATGTCAGTCATATGAAGAAGTGTGATTTGTATCACCAAACTGCACAGTGTTTCTGTATTTAACCATATGTTTAACGTTTATTGATATTCTCACTGTGGAAATATAAGTAAAACAATCCCAACAGCAGAGCCAATTCTGATGGGTTTTAGACTTAGACTGACTTTATTGTCATTTTGCATGCACAGGGTGAATACAGAACGAAATTTCGTTGCATACGGCTCAGGACAATGTTTTGAGGTTCCAATGTTGTGCGGTTACTCCAGAATAAAATAAAATACAGTATAAAATATGAATATAAATATGAATATAAAATATAAAGTGCAGGACTGACAGTAAAATGGAAGTTATTTAGCTCTGTACATGTGCAAGGTATGAAGTGGAGACCAGATTTTGAGTGCAGTCCAGTTAAGAGTTCAGCAGTCTGATGGCAAGTGGGAAAAAGTTGTTTCAGAACCTGGTGGACCTGCACCGGATGCTGCAGAACCTCTTTCCAGAGGGCAGCAGGGAGAACAGTCCATGGTGGGGGTGTGAGGGGTCACTGACGATGTTTCGGCCTCGGGACACGCAGCGCTGGGATGAAATGTCCTGAATGGAGGGAAGGGGGGCCCCGATGATCCTCTCTGCTGTCTCCACCACTCTCCTCACGTTCTTCCAGTCGGAGGCGCTGCAGCCTCCACACCACACAGAGAGGCAGCTGGTCAGAATGCTCTCTATGGTGCTTCTGTAGAACGTCTTGAGGATGGGCGGGGGCAGGTGTGCTCTTCTCATCCTCCGCAGGAAGTACAAGCGTTTCTGTGCCCTCTTGACCAGAGACGTGGTGTTCACAGTCCAGGTGAGGTCGTTTGTGATGTGCACCCCCAGGAATTTGGTGCTGCTGACCACCTCCACAGCCGAGCTGTTGATGAGCAGTGGAGCGTGGCTGGGCCGGTTCTTCCTGAAGTCGACGATCATCTCCGTCTTGTCAACGTTCAGGATCAGGCTGTTGTCTCTGCACTAGTCCACCAGCTGCTCCACCTCCTCTCTGTAGTCCAGGTCGTTGTCGTCTCTGATGAGGCCCACCACCGTTGTGTCGTCCGCGAACTTCACCATGTGGTTGGTGGCGAACCTGGGGACGCAGTCGTGTGTCATCAGAGTGAACAGCAGAGGGCTCAGGACGCAGCCCTGAGGGGAGCCTGTGCTGAGGGTGATGACATCGGAGGTGTGTTGTCCGATCCGGACAAACATATTTGGAATTTATCATGACAACGACAAATCAGAAATTCTTGTCATGGTAAGAAATTTATCTTGATAAATGATAAATGATAAATGATAAACAATAAACGATGCAATAAATAATCAGGCCTTGACCAAAATAAACATCGTCATGGCAATTTCCACCTTCAATGTGATCCATTACCTGTTCAGCTTAATTGTAAAACCAAAAAAGTAAAGAAAAACTTTCTCTTTTTGAAAGACTAAGGGAGAGTTATACCTTAAGGCGGCGTTTCCCAATGCCGGTCCTCAGGCCTCCCTGCCCTGCATGTTTTAGGTGTTTCCCTTCTGCTACACACCTGGATTGAATATATGGGTGATCAACAGGTTTCTGCAGCACTTGATGGTCATGCAATCATTTGAATCAGCTGCTCTGGAATAGAGGCTCATCTAAAACATGCAGAGCAGGGAGGCCTGAGGACCGGAATTGGGAAACGCTGCCTTAAGGTATATGTAAGGTATTTTTTCATTGATCTGATGTAATATTCCAATCTTACATGTTGTGTTTTCAAGTGAAAAAGCCTCATAATTAAGAGAAATGAAGACTTGAAAACATTGATTTGTGTGCAATTCATTTATATGATATGTTAGTGAGTTACTGAAATAAAAGGATTTAAAGTTTAAGAGTGTAAACAACTTTCCAAACACATGGGTTCAGGTTATTATTTTTTATTTATCTTAATTTGTCTCACATTTGTGTTTGAAAAATAACTTAAATTTTAACAGGGATGAGTGAAGATTTTATATCCACTCTACCTTCCCTTCAATGCTCTGCAAATCCTGATCCAATCAAACCATGATTCTGGTTCTGAGTACTGCGTTGTTGTGATCTATTTTCACAGCAGTTGGAAATGTTGGCACGTTTGTTTCCGCGCTACCATCAAACCCGGCCAGGTTCTGACGGTTCGGCTTCCATCCATCCATCCATCCATCCATCTTCTTCCGCTTATCCGAGGTCGGGTCGCGGGGGTAGCAGCTTCAGAAGGGAGGCCCAGACTTCCCTCTCCCCAGCCACTTCTTCTAGCTCCTCCGGGGGAATCCCGAGGCGTTCCCAGGCCAGCCGAGAGACATAGTCCCTCCAGCGTGTCCTGGGTCTTCCCCGGGGCCTCCTCCCGGTGGGACGTGCCCGGAACACCTCACCAGGGAGGCGTCCAGGAGGCATCCTGACCAGATGCCCGAGCCACCTCAACTGGCTCCTCTCGATGTGAAGGAGCAGCGGCTCTACTCTGAGTCCCTCCTGGATGACTGAGCTTCTCACCCTATCTCTAAGGGAGAGCCCAGCCACCCTACGGAGAAAACCCATTTCGGCCGCTTGTATCCGCGATCTCGTTCTTTCGGTCATGACCCAAAGCTCATGACCATAGATGAGGGTGGGAACGTAGATCGACCGGTAAATCGAGAGCTTCGCTTTTTGGCTCAGCTCTCTCTTCACCACGACGGACCGGTACAGCGCCCGCTTGACGGCAGACGCTGCGCCAATCCGCCTGTCGATCTCCCGCTCCCTTCTTCCCCCATTCGTGAACAAGATCCCGAGATACTTAAACTCCTCCACTTGGGGCAGGACACCCCCCCTGACCCGGAGAAGGCACTCTACGCTTTTCCGGCTCAAGACCATGGCCTCGGATTTGGAGGCACTGATCCCCATCCCGGCCGCTTCACACTCGGCTGCGAACCGCTCCAGCGAGAGCTGCAGATCACGATCTGATGAAGCCAAAAGGACCACATCGTCTGCGAAAAGCAGAGATGAGATCCTAAGGCCACCAAATTGGATCCCCTCAACACCTTGGCTGGTCTAGAAATTCTGTCCATGAAAGTGATGAACAGAATCGGCTTCCCACTGCTCTAAAAAGCGCCGAGGCCGCGGCGCACGACCTTAAAAACCAGTCAGCGATTCTCCACTGGAAATAATCTCCTTACAGCCGCCGGCAGACTCTTCACCTACAGCCGCTCTTTATTACGCCAATGCAAGGAAAACACCCAGTCCGTCCTAGGAGAGGTAGCGCATCACTTACTATTTAAACACTTGATACCCCAGTGAACACAAATCAAATGACTCAGTAGTGGAAAAAAATAAATCCTTCACACAAAATCCCTGTTTTTTCTCCCCCCCCCCCAGAAACATCACGCTGGATTATTTCCGGTGTGAGTGTGGATGCTTAATCCATTTCCGTGGCTGGAGAGCCGATTGGTGCATTTAAGTTCAGAATCCAGCATGAGAGGCGTGCGCTGCCTAATGCGTGACCTTGTGTGGGGATCTGTGGAGGAGAGGACGGCTGCAGCCTTCCCTCTGATCCTTACTGGAACACAAGCTGCTGTAGTGGATGTGAAAAACATGCTGATTTAAGAAAAATAAAAAAAACCTTAGTCCATTACTCAGACCTACTTGATTTTGCGACCAGATGACGATCGATTTTTTTTTTTTTACACCAACAATATGTCAGGATGACTTATTACCTGAATGTGCAGCTCATTCTGTAGCTGTCCTTTCTGCTACTACTGCCACGTTTCGGCAGAAGGAAATGCAGCTTTCAGATAAACATAAACAGGATTTCAGGTTTATTAAAATAGATTTATTGCTATAATGATTTTTGTCGAAATGAGGGTAGGTGGAATTTTTCAAATTTACAATCATCAGTTTTGATGTAATTAGTAGTTTTAAGATCTTATTTATTGTGTCGGATTTCAGAAAGGAGAAATCAATTACATATTACATATTGATACTTGTAAGAAAATCTTCTGCCTGCGTTGTAAATTGTAACATTGTATTTAGTTGAAAAAGATGAGCAAATATACCTTGACTTTGATCAAGGTTTTGCTAGCATTCTATGAAATGATTCTATGAGATTCATAGAAATGAAACAGTGATTGGTGAACTACAGCAGGCGACTGAAGATGAAATGGTCCCTGAAATCCAACAGAATGGGGATCAGCCAGATGAGAAAAGGCCATTGACTAAATGAAAATGTATGAAAAAGAGAAAGACGGCAATGAAAGCTGAACTAGAAACCGTTGTAAACCCAATAGAGACAAATCAAAACTTGATCCACAACACTAAGACACCAAAAACAGATTTAGAAATACTAGAGATCCCACAGACAGCTTCTGAGCAAATAGAGACAAAACCTTGCAAAGTCTCAGAAGACGTAACAGGTAGGGCTCCTGTAGTTTGCACAGAAGGGGAGAGTGGTCTCATAGAAAAACAGAGAACATCGCCTCCACAGATAAAGGTTGCATTAAATGAAGATGGAATCCAAACAACACCTCAGGAATCAGAGACTCCAGCAGCTGGAGAATCAGCTGAGCAGAACAACGTCTCTGAACAGGAAGAGAGCCCCATGAAAAAGATTTCTCTGTGGAGGCGAATCAAAAAGGCTGTAACTCCATCATGTCTGCGCCAGTTCAAAGACAGAAGTAACGTCCATCCAGCATAGATATCAATTTATGTCTCCAGTATATTAGATTTAAAAGGGGGGTGGCGCCATGTGTGGGTTGGGTGATTGACGGTAATTGGAAAAAGAGCCACTGTTGTTGTTAATTGGACATTTTAATATTAAAAAGCCAGGACTGCACGGTGGGAAAAGTCTCCCCGTGTAGCTGTGGGTTCACTCCGGGTGCTCCAGCTTCCCCCGCGTTCAACATCAGTACTCATGTTCATTCATTGTAAGATTTTTATTTCTAATTCTAAACAGAAAATAAGACAACCACATTTATGAATTAAAGGGAGATTTGGAAAAAGAAAATGTAAACAATGTGGAACAAGGTTTAGAAGTCTAAACCTATACAAATTGGAAAAAAATTTAGGAAATTATTTATCTTTTTGGGCAAGATATATACATCTATTTCTAAATTTAATTATATATATAGACATAGATATCTATCTAACTATATCTATATGTAAATCTGTCTGTCTCTCTATAAATGTATATAAATCTATATGTAGATATCTATATGTATATAGATATCTACATATGGATATCAATCAATCTATCTCTATTAATCTACCTCTTCCTCTCTCTGCACATGTACAGAGAGAGGAATATATATATATATATATATGTGTGTGTGTGTGTGTATATATGTATATATATATATATACATATATATGCACACACACATACATATGTGTGTGTTAATCTATCTATCTATCTATCTATCTATCTATCTATCTATCTATCTATCTATCTATCTATCTATCTATCTATCTATCTATCTATCTATCTATCTATCTATCTATCTATCTATCTATCTATCTATCTATCTATCTATGTAGTCAGTTCAACAAAAATGAGCCTATATTTCAAAGCTGACAGCTTGTCAGCTTTTTTTCCACACAAATCTGTACCATAAGTAAGTTGTATGTTCATTTCCATAACAACCCCACTTTAGAAAATGCCAACCAAACACAAAATTAAACCAGGAAGAGAGAATGTCAACTCAAAGGCAGCTAGCATTACAAAGCTATGTTAGTTAGCTAAATACCCAAAATGAGACACAGAACACTAAAGAACCTTAAAAAGGTTCAAAACAACTAACAAGTAATATACAATTATCAGCACCAACAGGGTACAAACCAGCTTAATCCTTTTTGTTGTCTCTATAAAGCAAAACTATTACAAATATCAAACTGGGAGCTAACTCAGAGAGCATCCCTCATGTGTGTGAGGGATGGTGCGCACGCCTGTGTGCATGTGAAGAGAAAAGTACAAAATGTCGGCTCACCTGCATTGTCAGTTGTTGTCACGGTCAACCTGTGGGGCACTCGAGGTGAGACTTTCAGTGCTGCTCGTATCTGGTAGAAGCTGAGAAGACACAAAAACCCGACACTTAAAAATACATTAAAAACAGACCTAGACGCTTCCTTTTGATAAGGAACACCAAGAATTGTTCCAGTTTTCAACTAACATTTTACATACAAATTTATGTAGATTTTGGTAGTTAAAAAAAAGCTGAAAACTACCTTTATTTTTTGTTGGGTTTTTTTGGCTAGCGTGGCATTTAGCTGTATGCTAACCTCTGGCCCTCTGAAATGCTGGATTCAGCCATATTCCAGCTTGAAAATGTGAAGTAGTACCAATAATGTGGAGTGTGATATACTTCTCCATTTTTGATACTGGATTTAGAATATTTCAGTATCAAAAATGTGAAATTTGGTGAGAATGTGGGTTACTGAAGTGGGACATTGTAGCATCTAAGACACAATCAAGCTAAGACATGGATTGGAGAAATAGACTAATCCATTAGCTTACTTTACTTTTTTTTCTTTTCTACAGAGAGCTTAAATTCAACTTAAAAATTAAATTATATCATTATATTATATTATTATTATATTAGACATGTCATTATGTACCATTTCTCTTACATCCAGAAATCTGAATTTAAGAGAAAGCCTGTTATTTCATTTAATATTTCATTTGTGTGCTAACTGCTAAAAAAAATAAATAAAAGTTAATGCTTTTAATTATAGACACCCTGATAAGTGTTTAAATGGCTAAATGTAACATTTAGATTTTGTTTACATGATATTATGAAAATATAAAAAATTAAACTGCAGTCAACCTAATTGAAACTCCTTAAACACTTCCACGGTTTGATAGATTACAACTCCAAAGTTTTATATATTTCATTTGATTTTATGAGACATATCAGTAGGAAGTAATAGAATAATTCTGAAGAGGAAGAATGAAGACACTTTTTGGTTTTACAAATGGAAATCTTTTGAACATTTGTATCCAGCCCCATGAATCAACACTAACTGTACTGCAAGTACAGTCTTTTGAGTGCGTCTCTGCCAGCTCTGCACATGTACACTCTGTGCTCACTAAATAGGGAAGTAAATACCTGAACATTCTCTGTTAGATTGTAATTTGGGCCCCGTCCACAAAGCGTTAATTATTTCCAGGCTAAATACAAACATTTACAGATGACAGTGTAACAGGAATATGTACCAATGATTACTTATGAACCTTTAGTTCACCAGAAACACAGATGGAATACTATTGTTGCTGTTCCAGCAACAAAAGACAAACAAAAAATAAATCTGACGATGGTGGATGTTTTGCCAATTTTTAATTTAGTTGCATGGAAATGCAATTTGTAATTTACTTTTGAAAAAAAAAAGAAGAAAAAGAAAGTTAAAAATTAAAGCCCTTGTAAAACATTTTCTGTTTCTTAAACAAAGCCTTCACCAAACACAGATTATGACTCCTTGCCTTGCCTATAATTAACATATATTGATTGATTTCTTCACAGTTCTTTATGATATGGACACTGCACACACTAATCAAGTGATCTTGCAATGATGATAAACCTGCAACATGTTATGTTGGGATGATTGACATCAAGCTCATCTAAACCCTGTTTCAGTTGGATTTGCTCTTTGACCTGGTGCATGCTAATTACTGTTCCTAATAAAGGTTAATGACAATTTATGTTGGATTATGTATATTTCAGGACTACAACACCAGTGTAGTCCTGCAATGTGAAAGAATTAACAGGTGGCAATTTATCAGATGCATACTTTTTAAATTATTATTCTGCAGCCATAACAAAGTTTTATTTGCAAAGCAGCTGTACTAGATATTTAGGTCAATGTTTGGAAGAAACCTCTGAAACTCTGTCATAGTATTCAAACTTCTTAGAACCACGGTAGATTTTTTTTTTTCAACTTTAAGCCTGGAAATGTGAACTTAGCGCTTAATTACATAACCAATTCAACCAGTCTCCTGTGTTTATGACAAAATCTGTTCTTATGTTTACGTCAAAAAACAAGAAAGTGAAAAAAAAAATAATCCAAGCCCTGATATGGCACTAAAAAAATCATGGTAATACTTTGTATTTACTATTGTGGTGCTTGTTAGGCCAGTAACAGTAAGCAACAAATCAATTAATCGCATGATAAAATAAAGTGAACGCTAATTTCCAGGTGCACTCTGGTTTGATTTTGTCACGTCTCTCTGTTTCTATCAAAGAAACAGAGCAAATTTGTAAGTTTTGTATTGCTCACATCTACTAACATGCTATTTAAGTGGCCTGATTTTACGAGCCAGCTCAGTGAAAGATATTTCTCTGGTATTTTAAATTAATGTAGGTGTGGCAGTATGTATTTTCTTTACATAGTTAATATCTGCTTTAATTCAAACTCCAACAATCGATGCTGGGAACAAACTGAAATATGAAAAGAAGAAGAAGAAGAATTACTTTATTCATCCCAGCAGGGAAATTATTTCGCAGTTACAGCAAGAATTTTTTATACACAGATTAACACACACAAGACGGGAGCTGCGTCTGCAGGCAGCCAGTAGAGCCGGCGCCATTTTTGAAGGAGGACATGCAGCAGAGGTCGTCGGGACCGGGAGTCGAACCTGCGACGTCCGCGGGTCTAAGGCCTCCAAATGTGGGCGTGCTAACCCCCTGCGCCACCACAGCACGGGGCGTGCTGTGTACAAGTACAAATACAAGTACAAAACTTGTATTTGTCAGACAGGTCAGGTGAGGTCGGTCTGTCTCTGGACACAGACATGGCTTCACTGTTTGGTAGAGCAGTAGAGAATGTCAGTCTGGAATAAATTTGGACAGATTTTCATGGCCACGTCAATTCACTGTCTCCTGCACTAAATTTCATTGAATTCTATTATCATTCAGTCAACTCAATTATAATTTATAGGTGTCAGTTTCCCTTTTATCAGTGCAATTCTGAACTGTAAATTCTGAAAGATCTGCAATAATTTCTTCCTATCAGTTTTTACTAAGCAGGTAAAAGGCGGCGGGATTGCACTTTATGTGAGTGAGAGGTGGTGTAATCCCGGTCATGTTAACGTGAAGGAACAGATTTGTAGCCCGGACATTGAACTTCTGGCTGTGGGAATGCGGCCGTGTTATTTACCGAGGGAGTTTACGTCCGCCATTTTGATCGCTGTTTACATTCCCCCATCAGCTGATGCAGTGGTGGCCTGTGACGTCATCAGCTCTACCGCAGCCAAACTCCAGACTCAACACCCAGACATTGTTATTGTGTCTTGTCTCTTGTCTTGTCTCTATGCTGTAACTGTGAAGTAATTTCCCTGCTGGGATGAATAAAGTAATTCTATTCTATTCTAAATTTTGTTTTACCAGGATTTTAAAAACAACCAGCATAAAGACAGAACATTAACTGAACATCTTCAATGCCCTTCAGTCCTGAAGAGGGATTAGGATTAATGCTATAATTTCTGTTCCACAGTACAAAGACTCAAAACATCTGAGACTCAAACATTACTATTCTGCAACCCACCAGAGCTCAGCCTTGCTGACACTCTTCTCTGCTATCTGAGGGAAGGAGGGAGGCAGATTGTGGGAGCAGAAATATTAGTTCACTAAATCGTGATGAGCTTGAAGCTTGAGCATTTTTAATTTGGACTTGAAAAATCTACTTTGCTGAAGCCACAAGCCAGTGGAACTTTTTTTAATCTTCTTACAGATACGTTGTGCTGTGATTAACAATGCCTTTTTTTATCTAATAAAATACCAGAGAAAGAAAATGAAAACTTGCTCTGCTGTCATTTCGTTTGCTTTCATCTGAACCAGTTTGTATGTCATTTTTTTTGTTGGATGCGCTGTAAATTAAAGAGCTGCTCCGATTAACTGACTATAAGGAAGTTCAAGGATGCATTCATATGCACATTTAAAATACTTTCTCAATGCTTGATGTAAACGCAACATGCAGAAATTGACAAGCTTTAGATGTTTAGAAGGTCAAAGGTCAACCTAACATCCTGGTTGTCAACAGAAAACCGCTTATGCAGAGGATTTGTGCTCTGAGCGATGTCATGCATTATTTTTTTATTTTACATTATATTTGGAGTCCCTAGTTGCACTTTGTGAACCATTTGAAGGAGATTTTGTTGCAGTTTATGTTTACATGTTTAACCAAAGTAGTTAACCTATAGTTTGTCAGTTTCAGCTTTTTAACTATTTATTTTACATTGATTGTTTTACTCCTAACTGCACTGACTGAATAAATTAAAGCTGTGTTGTTTTTACATGTTTGACAAAGCATGTGAAGCTACTGGTGGATTTAAATGTACAAGTTCAGCATTATTAAATAAATGTATAATTTACTACATTTATGATCGTTTAAAAAAAAGAATCATTTTAAGTCTATTCAGCAGTTTTTCTGCAGCGTATCAGTATCAGCTGATACCAAACCTCAGCTGTCGGTATCAGAAGCGAGAGAAAGTGAATCGGTGCAGCCATAGTTTGAACAGAAGCCATTAAGTTTTCCATATTTAAAGAACAAGAATGTTAGTTGACAGATTTTCCTATATCAATAATGTTTCACCTGACATTCCTTTATTTTATTTGTATTCTCTTCATTAACAGATCCACAGAAAATTCTGTTGTTGACATGAGTTTGGCAGTTTACAGCCAAACCAGCCCGGATCAGCAACAATGTTTCAAACTGGAAAATCTTTTCTTTTTATGATGAATAAACACATCATACTAAGTATAGATACACATTTGCTTTAACATCTGTTATCAGACATTAATACTGTCATTTTCAACATATCATAATAATCAAACTTTTTGGTTCAAATTTTTACAATTGTCCCAGCAGCAACAAGCTGCCCTAAATGTTGCTGTCAGTATCTACTGCTATATGACTCACACAGGTACGCAGACATGGAGAAGGTGATCCATTCGTTTATATAAGCTAGAGCAGATGGTGGGCAGATGGTAGATGTTTAATGCATGAATACCTCAGTCATATCTGGAGCTGCTGCAAACCCATGTTTGATATCTTCCATACATAACTCAACACAATTCAGCTACATTTCATTAAGTCTGCAAATTCAGAAAGAGAGAATCTGCTTCCCCTGTGTGGAGGTTCCTCCATCTTTTCCCCAGTGTTAGTATTTACTTAAATGTTTTTACACAATACATTTATAATTTCACTCTTTTTGTGGTGGTTATGGCATTAGGTTGTTTACTATTATGGGTGCACACATTTAGTAAACTCCTTTTGTTTACTTGAATCATTAACTACTTTGTTTTGCTGAGTTTGAAGGACTGGCTGGGGGAGAGGACTGGTTGAAAGGCAAACCAGGAAGTGGAACAAAACCATCAGGCTGCTAGAAGCAGGACTTGATGTTGAATAATCTGCCTCTCTCTACTAATAGCATAACTAACTGTTAAAACATTTCTGGTGATAGGTTGTTTTGTTTTTTACAGTTGTGTTGTAGTCAGAATTAGTTGTTTATGTTTATGCATTGTTTGTGTTTGTTCTCTCCCACCCCTCCTGGTTTGTGTAGACCAGCCTTTGTGTATAAATTCCCCTGTGTGTTCATTGTGTGAGGTCAGTTTTGGTTCGTTATCCTGAGTGACGTATGCTTTAGTTGATTTCTTTTGGGCCCATTTTGCTATATTTTTTTAGATTTGGTGTTGGAAGTCTTTTGTGAAGAATTTTTGGAAAAATAAATAGAAAATATTTTTTTATATATGCCTTTGTCCTTGTGCCTTACTGGTCGGACCGTAACACCCTGGAATTCAACAAGTCTGCTTTTAGTTAGAAATTTTTCTCTTTCTTGGCACAAGCCATCTACCTTATTAGCGTGTTTCCCCTGCAGAGCAGCTCAGACATGGCCATGAAGTGCAGCACGTTTGTGACATCAGACACACAGTTCTACCTTGAAATGGTGGAATTTGATTCTAAGAAATCAGACCAGAAGAATCCCATTGTGACTCATACCCATTTAATAAATACAGACATGGAGCCACTAAGAATTACTCATCCAAATCTTTACATACAAATACAATTTATTTGTGTTTTCGTCATTAGCAGAGTTATAGACTAGTTATAGAAATAAAAGTAAACACTGCTTATAAATGACCAATGCATCCAAAAGGTTTTTAAGTTTTTATTCCTTTGGTTCCCATTAGACAGAAAACTGAAGCATTCTGTGTTGCTAAGCCGAGTAGCCACTAATAAATAACTATGTTTATTAGTGAGACATGCTGTTGGTGTTCTAATTAAATCCACACATTTTCACCTAAACATGCTGGCAGTCGAATGTTCAGAGATTCCCTTGAAGAAACATTATGTTGTGCCTATTTAAAGCAAAAAAGAAAATTGAAATACACAGAAAAAATGAGCAGGTTATCCATAATGTCCATGAAATCTTGTTTACATGTGGCCAAAGCCAGTTGCTATTAGGTTTGCAGTGGAACAAAGGAGTCTTTGCGAGGTCTTTGTAGGCAAGAACCTCTTGCAATGTTTGGTTTCTTCTTATTCGGCAGAACTAAAACCCTCAAACCTAATCTTAAACCGCAAGCCACGTTAATCACCTCCATTATGTGAGTTATAGCCATTTGACCAGCCAGTTGGTAACTTTTACTACTGTAGAAATGAAAATAAACTGTTAGCATTCTTGTAGCGTGTGTCGTTTCACAACTAGTTAGGTGTTCTGACACATTTAAAAGGCAACAGCCAGAATCCACTCACCCCCTCTGAAACAGATCCACATTGTGAAACTTGTGCAGTTCTACAGAAAACTCCAGCGTTCCCTGTACTTCAGACATGATACAGTCCCACTCATCACCTGAGAAGAGAAGAACAGGACACAGATCAGACAAACAGCAAAAGTAGAGAATGACTGACGGCACTTCTAAAATTAGTTTGCTTCATTACGTCTTCAGTCATCTGAGGTGGTGTGACTCAGACCATCCATCGAGGGGGAATGAGAAGAACTACGTGAGCCCAAGATAGACACCTTGCTCTTAATATAGCACTGATTATTACTTCTGGGATGAGATTTAATTATTTCTGTCAGGAAGAACGGATGTGTGTGCTTGGCAGCTTCTCTGTGTTGTGTTCATAATGGAAGATAGGCATCAAAGAACGTCAGCCGTTTGCAAATGTGGTAATGACATCGCTTTCTTTTCTAGATATGACTAAACAAATAAGTGACTGAAAGAAGGACTTATTCATAAAGCCTTATTCACAGACACAGAAAAGTGGAGGGATTTGTTGGTTCATTTCCATCTTGCTGAAATAATGCCTCATTTCTTTGGAAAAGTAATTCAGTTAAAAGCAGTTGTGTATCTGCATGCAGGTTGTATCTGATGCTTTTGACACAGAGCTGTAAAGCCTGAATGCAGCTGCTCAGAAAACGGAAACCCAAACCCTGGTGTTAAGGTAACGCCACTTCAAATTTGGAGACTCTGATCCCAATAACATCCACTTTATTATAAAACATGTTGATTGTTTAGTAACAAGAAAGTTTTACATCTGGACCAGTGGCATTGTGTCATGTTGCCATGCTGTGGATCCGGAGAGCGACCCATTTGTTTAAATTCCAGAGCATGGCATGGTTTCTGCGGAAAAAAATAAGACTATTGTGGCTACTTCCTTGTCGCTATCTCCATTCTGGAGCTAGCTCCTGATTGGACTAGACATCGGCCACTGAGCGGGCGGCGCTGGCAAATGAGAAGTAGGCTACTCAGTTGCGTTAGCTGTGGAGAGGCTGGTCCCCCACTGGATTGCCTTCGTCCTCTTCAGGTCATTAGAATGGCTAGCCTAGCATTAGCCTGCTGAATGGGAAGCTTCAATTGGAAGCCATATTTAGCTCTGTATAATACAGTATGTTTACACTTGGTGTCACCTTGGATTACAGTAAACTCGATCAAAAGAACACATGTCAATGGATCTAATATATGTAGCATATACATGTCATACGCAGTTGATATATGTAGCAGCTAGCCTATCCAACACTAAAGATAGCCTATCAAATGCTAAACCTAGCCTATGTGAAGCTAATGCCAGCCTATACAACTCTAATGGCCAGCAGAGGAAGAAGGCACTCCAGTGGATGAAGCCAGTTGCTTCACCTTAACAAAAATAGGTGAAGAAACCAATCAAATGCTAATGCTAGCCAACTTGTGCTAATGGCCAGCAGAGGAAGAAGGCAATTCAGTGGGTGACTAGTCAAGGAATCACAGACACTAGCCTCTCTAAAGCTAACACAAGAGGGAGTTTTTTCCATTTGCTATCATTAATCAAATCAGTAACTAACTTTGGAGTGGATATAGGAAGGGATTGGAGTAGCTGAATTCAATACATTTTAGAGGTAAGAACATACAGACATGTAGCACGTCACATTCTGAAGCTCAGCTGATTCATTTTAATCCCTTAATAGCCCTTGAATTTGTACATTTACATCATCTGACTGAGAGAAATAACGACAAACACTCAGTGTGCTTAACAGAATGACGCGACTGAGAAGTCAGTGTACTTGGGATCATTACTCCCTGTGGAAAACTAACCACAATTTTGTTTAGCAGTACACCTTGTCTTCAACTCTTATACCTCACACACAACAGCATCTAGAGAACGTACACACGGAAAGCTGAGCTCCAACCAGCCGACGCTGACAGTGTTTACAACAAAGACTATCAAATAACCTCTCATTGAACGCTGTGAAATGCAATCCACACAAATACGGTAGGATGGGGTTAGCGTTCCTGCATCAGGCTATGAAAACAGACAAGGAGAGTCATAAGTCGAAAGGAAGCAGCACATAATAACATGCCAATAAAGATAAATATAGTCCCGGCAGTGGAATACCTCACTAAAGTAGCTGTGCTCAGAGAGCTGATCTTCAGATGAGACGATTTGTTTTACTTCACCAGAGATTTGTCATAATGAAGGGGCTTTACTGTACAACAGCATCAACACCTGGCTTTTTCAGCATCAACGAGGTGCTTCACAAAACACTTTACACCAGCGCTAACAGCTAGTCAAAATATTAAAGCCTACATTAAGATCACTCAGTGATTTCATTCGCACAGCAAAAATCTTATGAGGTAAGTAACGGGAGAGACGACAGATCTATTGCCTTGAAGGTTTGGCGCAGGATGACAACGTCACTGTTTCACAAAATATGTACAAGAATGATGTTTTTGAACTTGTCTGCAGCTCTGTTCTTTAAAGAGTAAAAGAAGTTTAACAACAAGCATATCTGCCTAAAAGAGACACTTGTGCAGCAACAGATGTGGGAGGAGGCACACTGTATCGTTGTACAATTTACACAGCAGAAGCCAACTCCAATTTATGGTGGAAGATATTAACATGAAATTGCAGACAAAAGTCCTTCTGCAGCATTAATTCAAAGTTTTCTTAGATGATATTGACCCGTCTTGTTCTCAGTTTTGTGTATCATTAAACTCCTAGTCAGGGTCATCATTACGATTCACAGAGAATTATTTCTATTTTCGTTCTCAGATGTAAATTTAATTTTGTCCTACAAGATAACCTGACCTAACCTGGTTTTTATGTCTTTCTTGGTTAACCCAATACCAACTCAACCCAATGCCTCCTAATATTATATTGCTCAAACCACAGTGTGTAAGCTTTGATGTTTCTATTGCAAGTTAGGTGATTGTAAGCAAAATCTGAAAATGTGCCTATTGCACAGAGGCAGTTTTTGCACAACAAGCAGAACACAATATCTCTAAATGACCAATTTAATTAATCTGTGGTTGATACTAACGTCTGCTAGTTATTTTCAATTCTCACTTTAGAGTATGAACACACCTTAGGGTTTTACAGTGTTTAAAAATTAATTAAAGGACAAAAAACCTGTAGTCGGTCATTTGCAAGGAAACTGTATCACCTACATGTCAAGATATACTGTATGTGGTTCAATCAGGCTGCGAGAGAAAAAGAGAAATAAACTTTCAGTAGAAAACAAGGCTGAAAAGATTACAGTTGAATTGCTTTTGTTTACCATTTTGAAACTTCAACTTTGGTTAAGGAGTACGTTTGATTTGAAAAGGCATTTGGAAATCTCAGTCCATGTAAGAATCTATGTTCTCAATGAAATACACGTGCAGACTGTTGTTTTAGTAATGCTACCCATGCTAAGTATGCTGGAATTAAAAGATACTCTATCTTTTTTTCCTTGGTTTTGAAATGGTAAAAACAATTTTTACACTAATACCTACAACATAGAATGATGTAATGTCATCTATTCACCAAAAAACACTAGTTTACTGCTTTTAAATTTTCTCCTCACATAATTAATATATAGAAATTGACCATGACCAGTACAACTCTCTTGTCTTTCTTCTGTGTTGTTTAATTAGGTATTTAGACCTGACAATTAATATATAGAAATTGACCATGACCAGTACCAGTTAGGCAGATTTGGTGTTTAAACTATTGAAGTAGGTAGTTATAAGGCTTTTTATTGGGAGTTTCAAGTAATTATGTATTTTAGCTATTTGCAGATGGTTGTGGTCGATGACCGGTGTGAAACCTGGTGTTTTACCTATATTACCTATTTAATTTGGAGATGCAGAAATCAGTATTTTTTTTATCAATTTATAGTGTCTCTATTTTTTATAAAGCTTCATATACTGTATCTTATAATCCATCAACACACACAGTGAAAACCGCACAACCACAGAAGTTAATCTCTAAGGTCTTTCTTATTTCCTCTCTTGGAGTGTACATTCAATCTGTGCCAAGGAGAATATGGTGCTCAATGATTGGCTGATTTGTCAACACCAACCAATAGTATGTCAGGTAGCATTGTGGTGAGGTATTTCAGCTTCCCAACCTGTACTTCCTTTTAAAAGATATGCTCTATGAGCATGTCTTTGTGATTAGGCAATCGTTTGGAGTTACATAGACAAACACAGAATACCACAGAACAGAGGAATCCACGAACACTGAACTGCATAGGCCAGAGTCAACGGTAGACAACTAGAGGCACGAAGGGCAAACTGCAACCATTTCCCTTTCTCTAAAATATAGGATAGCTAAATCGCAAGAGGTGCATCCTACGACGTTGACTGTGGGTTTTTTATCTTCCTTTTGCCAAAAGATTACCATATGTATCATTGTGATGTCTTGACAAACAGGTTAAGAATCTTCATAAACACCACAAAGACATCTTGGAAATTACGTCTGAAAGTCAAACCTTCACCAAAGACCCAGAGTCGGCATCAGAGAGCACTGCATCATCGAAGTACAAACAGTCCCGTTCTCGCAAAACATAAAACAACATAAAACATTTTATGTTGAAGCCGGTCACTGCTAGGTTTGGCCAGAGGCCAGAGCTGTGCTCCCTGCTTCTGCTGAGTCAGCGGGCTGCTTGTGACAGCTGTAATGTCCCCAACCGTCACCAGATTGTTTAACGAGGGTATGTTTCCTCATTGTTGATTTGATGTAGGCCTCCCTAATTGCTTTCCCGATCCACTGAGCTACACTGTAAACTAGCAGCCGGGGTTATCAGCTAGCTGCAGACACCAATTCATTATAAGGAGGGCCTCACTTCTGTCGCAGTATGTTAGCTTGGCAGTAAAGAAGGAGAATGTACCCTGTGTACTTTGTTGAATATTGAGGCTTACAGCCCTGGGGACCAACGGCAAGAGAGTGTCGTCCCCCCAAACTGAAGAAAGGACAAGAGGACATAGGCGGATATAATAATTGAAGGGAGGAAATATGTTGGGAATATATCTATAAATTAATCAATTCAAATCATGCACAGCTCAAGCAGCCTCCAGAGAATATGTTTATCATTCCAGGAGGACATACTGTGCTTTCTTTCATGCTGGATGAAGATGGCAGCAGTAAAACTCATCAAACTGAACCGTGGCGCAAGACCTTTGTCTTTACATGTGTCATATTTGCGATACATTTAACAAGTCTATAGGTCTATAGAAATATAGAGAGAAAATGTATCAATACTGCAACAATGTGCTAGCAGCACCTTCTTTGTGAAACATGGTTGAACTTTTAAAGTTTGTTTTATTCAAAAGAAAATGCAGCATTTCATTTTTTTTCCTTTTTTGAATACTTAATTCATTTTTGATGTACTAAACAGAACATTCATAAAGGATAAACCGAACTTTTACACCTCTTTTGTAAGGCAGGTTGGGAAGAAAGCAAAAAACAAAAAAGGAAAAAACCCAACAACAATGATACTTTTTACAGTGTAGCTCAGTGGATCAACTTTAAACTGCATATAAAGTCCATCTGAATAGACAATCAAACATAAATAGGATGGTGAGGTGTCATGAGAGTCCTTTCTGCAGATTGATGTGATACAGAAATGGCTGCCAAATCTGATGGAATCTATTTAATGTCCCTGATATTGCTAAAGATTTTGGAAGTACAAGTTATTATTTGTAACTGTTATCACAACTTTAATTTATTCTTAAATCTACTTTTAAATAATAGCTTGTTTTAGATCAGTTATGCATGCACTCTCTATATCTATGACGACTTTCTTCTGGGGAATCCAAAGAAAGTCAATCGAAAGTTTGAGGGGAACTTTAGGGTTTTTCCCTCAAAAACTCTAAGGTTTGCATGAATAGTGTCTTTAAGAACTTTTCACATCCCAATTTCTGAGGTATGTGTACCTCACATAATGTAATTGAGCCCCTTTGACTCTAAAACTGCCAAATAAAATTCAGAAATCCAAGCATAACACCTATGGTAACTCTTAGGGAGCTCTGGAGATGGAATCTGCTTACAGGATCATTATCAGTTCTGCACTGCATAAATTATGGGATCCCCCCTATCCCCCAAGAAATGTCATTAGTAGTTTGCATGGAAATAATAAACCTGTGGTAGAGAGTGTTATGGTTTAGTGAAACCAAAAGGAAACTTTTTGATGAGATGCAGCTAACTGCACTGCATCTGAACCCGCCACCCCAACTGATGAAATAAGGTGGTGGCATCATAATTACTGTAAATATAATGTCACTAGACTTAAAGTTTTACATTTTCTAATGAGTCTGGATTGTATTTAGTTGACTGATCAAAGCCTAACTAAATGCATTTACGCTGAAGCAGGTTGAGATTTATGAAGTGTTTATTTTATTCAGTAAACAAAACAAAGTCGGGCGTGCCGTGGTGGCGTAGCGGTTAGTGCGACCCGTATTTGGAGGCCTTGAGTCCTCGACGCGGCCGTCGCGGGTTCGACTCCCGGACCCGACGACATTTGCCGCATGTCTTCCCCTCTCTCCTTCCCCGTTTCCTGTCAGCCCACTATCACATAAGGGACACTAGAGCCCACAAAAGACCCCCTGGAGGGGTAAAAAAAAAAAAAAAACAAAGTCGCCAGTCCCATCCAGCGATTCTAGTCACATGGTCCTGAGCTGCAGGAAGTCATGTCTTGTCCAAACTGTACCCTACTAAAATGTAGTGTGCAGTAAATAATGATTAAAAATACATAATACAATACTCGAAACCAGTGCCGTACGATCAGAGGAGGCAGAGCCCCACCTGTCATCATGGAAGAATAATATAATAAGATCATTTATATTGCTATTTTCATCCTGTGTTTTGTACTGTGAAGTATTTATTTTTCATTTAGCTTTACCAATTTTGATTATTTCTTCTTCAAAATCGCTGAATTTTCGCATTTTCCCATTCAGATGCTCAGAAGCGCAGCAGGTGAGGCAGCAGCGAGCTGAGCCTCACCTGAGATTGCGCAACCTCTTGCTAACTGCGCTAACAGTACTAAAAAAAAAAAGCTAACCAGAACACATCAAATTAGCTTCATTACCTTTTAGCCTCTCTTTGTCATTGAATATATTTAACAGTAAAACAACAATGTCAGCCTTTTGACACAAAATTGGAAATATTTCAAGTTTAAATAAATACGCTTCTTTCACAGATAGTAATGCCAAATGTACTAACTGTGCTAACTGTGCTAACACTTCTAGTAGTGCTAATAACTGATAAAAGCAGTTAAAAACAGTTTCAGAAAAGGCATTACCATGTTTTAGGCTTCATTTTACTGAAATAGAAAAACTGTTAATTAATTGATGGCATATTAGATATGAGATATTAATAAATAAATAAATAAAAATACATCTTTCTCTTTTATGGTGTTAGATTGGGCATTTGCCTTCCCTTTGCAGTAACAAAAGGAAGACACCTAATGTCCTAATGACTTCAATTCAATTCAATTCAAAATTCAAAAATACTTTATTAATTCCAAAGTGAAATTCAATTTAATTCCAAAGGGAAATTAAATAATAGGACCTGGTTGGGGCCTTCAGCTATTTAACACAATTAGTAGCAGTTTAGTCAAAAGCCATATATCGACAAAATAAGCAACATTTTCGGAGCATCCCTTTCTGCAGAAATCCAAGTTGTTTTGTAGCTCCGACACAAAATCTGCACAACCTGCAGCCTTACTAATGCTCCCATTCTGCTTTTTGTGCACTTTTAAAAGCTCAATCTTTCTGTTTTTCTTCTACTTGCAGCAAATCATTAAACAGTAATCATTACAAAACAGCCATCTGGTGTCTGATTACTTTTTAACGCATGCCACACAAACAGACACACGCGGCCGCAGACACCCCAGCATTCCTGTGGGTCTCGAGGTCGCAGCAACTCTTAATTCCACCACCTTAGCGGAAATAAAAAATAAAACAAAGAAACAATTCTGGCTGCCCTCAAGCTGCCCTCCACCTCCAACGGTGGCATCGGCTCAGCTGGAAATGTCTGGACGCGCTGAAGGATGGGGATGTGACGTGTGTTTCCAGCGGTCGAACTGAGGAACAGCTACATTTCGCGGCCATTATCACTTGAAGCAGCCGAACGTGAACGCAGCTCTGAGGGGCCAGAAATTAATCTGCGGCAGCATTAATCCATTCATTAACATCCCAAACCCTCTGCCAGAATGGCTAAACAGACAGAGGGCCGTCGCTAAAAATAGCACAAATCGGCAGAGGCCACCGGCTCCTCTCTCAAAACGAGACCTTTTTTTACATTTTCTCCGTTTAATTTTAACACGACGACGAGGAGGAGGAGACCGACAGAGGATTTGCTGGAAGCAGAGAGAGAGGGAGAGAGAGAGGCCTCAACAGAAACATTGTGAGCCCGGCCCCTGCAATCATGTGATGGCATAATCTAGCACTTTCTGAAATCCTCTGCAGTGTGTGTTATGCTGTGTGTTGGTAAATTACAACCAAATCCCCGCGACCGGAGCTGGGCTGGAGTTGAACTGAGAGGTCGAGTTAGAGGAGGATGTGACCCGGGTCTTTACGTCTCCACTAGAAATTAAAACGTGATCAAAAGAGTTTATCGTGCAACAACAACAAAAAAGAAAAAAGAAGGGCTTTGTAAAAATAGAGAGCTACATTTGTTAGCTCGGAGGCCTGTTGTGTTCCCTGGAGAGCTGCATGTGATCGCCGTTTGTTTTCACAACTCTGAGTCACTAGGAACTTATTTGTGCAAGAAAAAAAAAATCAAAGTGTCTTCCATCTGTGTGTGCACTCTTCCAAGAAGATTTTTTTTTCTTTCTTGCATTACCTGCTTTATAATGATTCAGCACAATACTCAACAACAAAAAAAGAGTCAACAGCGTTACGCCGCTCCAATGCTCTTTAAAAGGACTGCCCAGCAAATTCTGCCTTGACTGCATTTCAGCTGATGACGTCCAAAGATTAGCTTGTTTTAGTAAACAGTATGGCGGCAGAGCGACTTCGGCCATCTGAGTTGGATATGGAGTTGAACAGAAATGCTGGACGTACTTGGAGCTTTATTTTCTGCTCAACACCAGATTGGTGCCCCTCTTGTAAATACCGTAATCTGCTTGCATCACCTCAAATAGCTATGTGACTTGCCATTACACTGGTACTTTGTGCAGTCTGAAATCATAATGCTTTAGCAAGGAACTTCTGTGTTTCTGGACGCCAGGCAATCCAATTTCTTTCCTTACTAACTGGTTGGAATGGAATCATCAAGTCTGACTGGTTACAGTGGAAGTAGTGGTCGATGCACCAGTTCTGCAGGAATTATTATTGAGACCTAAACATTTATCCATCCATTGTCTTTACTAAGGTTGATATGGCAGAAAAACGTATCACCATATTAGCACTTCAAAACTATCGATATCCATAATTTTTGATTAGTCTTTTGTCTTAAATATCCAAGATATTACCAAACAAGTGATGTGACCTTTCCTCTTTTATCCACAATTTTCTCTTGAGATGTTGTACTCATTTTCTCCTTCCACTCCTGTGAACTGCAAAGACTCAACACGCACTATCTGTGGACAGTTGATAGTTCACAGTCAAGTGTCCCGATTGGCTAAATTTCCCATGATAAATTAGTTCATTTCCCACAATTCAAATGGATACTAGGAAATTTGATGAGCTAGTTTGGCAATAAGCCCGGTTTCTTAAACATCCACCGCACAACTGTCAGTGTGGCATAGAGAGCGGCAGTCACACTACGCAGTCTTGAGACTGATTGTGTTGATTCTCAACATTCTCAGTGTCGCAAGAAAAAAAACTCAAAGTATCTTCCATCCGTTCCAAGTCAGTGAGCTACCGAGTACGTGTCCACAGTCACAAAAACTTTCCTTTGTACGGACGTGTGCGGCGGATGTCCACCTTGAGTACGCCTGAATCTCCAAGGAGGGAAATACACCTGAAAATGTTGGGGCAACATGAAACTGTAACTGTGTATTTTAGAGAACAAATTTTCACATGCTAGCTAAAGAGTAAGTGAGTGAACTGAATCCTCCAACCTTTCTTAGCTGGCCGTGACAGATTGAGACTTTGATGTTGATATTTTTCTCTGTCTACATCCCCTAGAATGCCATGCAGTTCAGAATTCAGTGAAATGATCAAAATTCAACCTGACATATTTTTAATTGATAGCTGATCACTTATCGTCATAGATACAGTTGTTGTTTTAACGCTCTGCCCTGGTTCATGCCCATTTAACCCAAAGGGTTGCGTGAGGCCTAGTGCACCTATCGCCTATGTCACTGGGCGAGAGGCAGGGTAGACCCTGGATACGTTGCTAGTTCAAAGCGCACCAGTCTTCTAACATTGTGTTTCCAGCCTGACTCAGCACGTTTGGAACCCCAGCAAAGTAAGTTCTAAAAAAAAAAAAAGGACTGATGACATTTAACCATTTCTGGTGGAAAACCTTTTACTAATGGAAAACCACCATCAGCCTCCCAGCAGAGCAATGCTGGACCAACAGAAACACACAACTTGTAGATAGACCAGTTAACCTAATAGTCATGTTTTTGTTTTGGACTGTGGGAAAACAGTAAAGAACCCATGGACACACAGAGAACATGCAAACTCAATGAGGAAAACCCCCAAGTGAGGTTTTGAACCCAGGACCTTCTTGCTTTAAGGCAACAGTGCTACCACCTATTCCACCGTTGAGCCTGAGTTCAAAGTAATCTTAAGGCTTACAGGCAGAACAGCAAGGAACTGTCAAGGTCTTGAGTATCAAACTGGGAATGCCTTCCTTCATCCAGATGACCAGCTTTGCCAGGCTACAAGTAATTGGAAAAGGAGTAATTTGATTGTAAATATCTGAAATGAATGACAAACAAAAAAAAATACAAAATATCATACTTATATGAATTCTGATCAGTTGCCTTTTGTGGTGTAATTAGAACCATGTTTACAGAGAGGAGATATTATCTTTATTTTTATTTTTTTAAATAGAGCAAAACAGACAAAGAATAAACAAATTGACCTAGACATATTCCAAGACAAGCGATATCTAACGTGACTTTGACCGAGTTCCCAGAAAGGTCTGGCCTGTCCTTTAACAGGAATCAGCCCGTCTTCGGCTGTGTTGACAGACTGGAACAAAGATACAGCTCCTGACCTTTGTCTTTGTTTGCAGTAGACACCACGGTTCTGTTTTATATGACAGCATCAGAGGGAGAAAGTCAAAGTGGACAGCATACACACCGTGCTGAACTCTGACCCATACTTTCACTTCTTTACAATCAAATTACAGTCCCTTGCTGCACTTTATCACCTCAATAACACAGCTTTTACTTTTAAACTTATGCATATATATTCCATAACATCTCCCTTCGTTTTGATAATGAAACATGTTCCCTGAACGTCCAGGCAGGAAGCATCCTGCAAGGACAGCAGGAAGAACAGCGAGAGGAGGACGAGGGTGTCACAGAGAAAGAGGCAGCCTCACCTTAGCAGCGATGTGGTGTGATGTCCGCAGAGGGTTCGGCTCCAGCTCCGATCCTTAAACGGAGTAAAAATCGGTCTGTTTGCGGACGGACGGACGGACGGATGCAATGTTTATATCCCAGCTTCTCGTGCTTCTGATGCTGCTGCTGCTGTTGCCATGGTTATACATTCACCCAGACCCTGTGTGTTCTGCCGCCCGTCTCTGCCGCGCGTCAACTCTCTCTCTCTCTCTCTCTCTCTCTCTCTCTCTCTCTCTCTCTCTCTCTCTCTCTCTCTCTCTCTCTCTCTCTCTCAATTTGGGAAAGTGCGGCAACGTCGCGGCGCGCGCGCTCACTCCCTGCGTTCATCGCCAGCTTCTTCTTCAGCTTCTTCTTCAGCTCCTCCTCATTCCAAACGGAGCGCGTGCTGGTCGGGGAACCTCATCGTTAGTAGCGCGCGAGGCTCCCTCTGATTGAGAGTCCCTCTTGATGCGCGAGGATGTGCGCGTCCGGCAGGTCTGCGAGCTGACGTGACGTCAGAGCCCCCCCCCGCACCCCCCACCACCAGCTTTGAAGCACAAGCGAAGCGTGCACGCGGAAATGACCACGCTACAATGAGAAACAAAAGGAGGAGCGTTGCACAAACGAAATCGAGGGTGTCACGTGACTTGGATGCTGTGACAGGTTGAAAGGAGGCAACTAAGAAGGAAAGTTGTGAAAAGAGAAAAGTCATGATCAGTGGATGAAGACATTGCTGAGAAGAAAGTTGCTAAACTCGCAGAGGTTAGAGGGTCCAGGGTCCAGGACTAGCATCCCCCCGCAGTAGTACATTAAATATAATTTAAAACAACTTTTATAAATTCACTCAGCTTATCTTTATTTATTTATTTATCTAAATATTTACTTAGCTCTTTGCATATTGACTTTTTACTTATTTACAAAGCGGCTCCTATAAAAGTACTGACATATCTTTTATTTATTTAGTTAGCTATTTACTTAGTTACATACCTAAACTATTGATTTATCTATTTACTAGCTGCTTACTTAGCTAAGCTATTTGCTTATCTATTTACTATCTACCTAGTATGTTATTTACTTAGCTATTGACTTACTTAGCTAGTTACTTATTTGCTTACTTTTTCACTAATTTACTTATTTACTGTACTTACTAGTTAACTACCAATTTATTCTACTAGGATCTATCCATGTGGGTCAATTTATTTGGAC
Source organism: Xiphophorus maculatus (assembly GCF_002775205.1). Classification (NCBI taxonomy): domain Eukaryota; kingdom Metazoa; phylum Chordata; class Actinopteri; order Cyprinodontiformes; family Poeciliidae; genus Xiphophorus; species Xiphophorus maculatus. The sequence continues at coordinate 28,256,257 of NC_036455.1, read as the reverse complement.
ATAATAAAAGCAACATAACCGCTATTTGTTTCTGACAATCAGGTAGCAGTGCATTCAAAATGCCATCTGTCATGTTTAGATGACTCCTCTCAGACTAATCACTTGTCACATAAATGGGGAAAAGGAGGATTATGTAACAAATGAATATAAATGTTCATGACATTTATGAAGCTGCTGGCTGTGGCTACAGTGGGTCTGTTTCCGGCGCTGCTTTTTCCCCTCATCGAGGTCTTTTTCATCTCTCGTTCTGCTGAATAATGCTCCTCTTTGTTTGTTCTCAGACTCTCCTTCTGCTTAAACACACAAAGTCAACGGCTGCTTTTCTCTCATGGCACTTTTGAGAGATTTTGTTTTGTTTTGTTTTCTCCTCTCAGCTGCCAAGATCAGAACGACTACCGTACGTAGTCTGAGGTGCAAGCTGGCAGAAACTTCAGGCGTTGCACAGAAAGGTCACTAATGAAACCCCAGTTCCATTAGTGACACTGCAGCCTACACTGCTGCTTCATGCAAAACTCAGTTTTGTTGGGTTTCAAAGTTTGCTTTTTTAAATTTTATTTCTTCATTGTGCTGATTTATTCTTTAAAAATAAATCAATGCTTACCTTTCAAATAAATAACATTTTATAACAGTTGCCTAGCAGCAAGAGATTCTTGGGTCTGGGTCAGGAGTGGACTGGTATGGTGTCTTACTAGGTCTTTCCCCGGTGGGCTGGTGGTTTGACCCGTGGATGAGCTGTTGTGCTCACTCAAAGTGAACAGAAAGAAGGTAGAGTTGTTTGAAAGGTAAAAGTTTGTTGTTGTTTTTTAGGCTACGGACACCGTGTTAGCTAGCACTCACTAGCACTGAGTTATCTGGGCAAACTCTGAGAAACAAAGAAAAAATAATCTAGTTAACTTTGTATTTTTTTTATTATTATAACTACTCATTCACTACTCAGGCTTACAGCTCTTGTTTGTCCGAAACTAAAATGGCTGCTACGCGCTGTTCTAAATTTAGTGGTTTGTCGTCATGTGCGATCAGTACCATGACCGCGGGGAGATGGGCTCCAGCCCCACTGTGACCTCACATGGTCAAGAAGGTACACCGGTGGATGGTTGTAATTATTTATGAATGTCTTTCTCAAACATATTATTGTTACAGTATGTTGTACACCACACAACATGAGCTGTGCTGTCGTTGAAGCCATTTATATGCTCCGTAGTCCAACACAGTTTGAAAGTAAAAATTTCTCTTCAGGTTCCTGTACCTCCTCAACCATTTGTACTGCATCCTTAAGACCATAACTCACATTTCCACATTTTTACTTCGCCTGGAGGGTTGACCGTGGGTCACGAGGGTTTGAGTCATGGGGGAAGCCTCGTGGAGGAACATTCGCAAACTGTTTTCTCCCCGTCTCAGTGAGAGAGATGCAGGCGCTCTTAATTATCTGGGTTAGAAACATGAGCCCTCACTCTCTGACTGTATCAGCTTTCCCGTTGGGGTGTACCTTTACAAACGGCCCACTCTCACTCTGTAACATGATTTAGGCATACATTTTGACATTCACCGGTTAAAACTGCAGGATGAAACTTTTATTTTTTAAAAATATATATATAATTTTTTTTTTTTACAGTATGGTAGGAGACAGACAATCTGTGAAAGGATGGATCTCCTCCACCTCCTCCCTGATTTTCATTTGAAGAGATTCACCTCTCCTGTCCAAAATCAACCAATCAAAGCCAGGAGGAGGGCCTTAGCGCTGTCAATCACCTTTGTGTACACACTGCTAAATGTGCAAATGGTGGAAAAACAACTTCCCAATCCAGGAAAACCGTGGCCATACTAACTAGCCTTAACATTTCTGGCAAACTCTTCAATGGGGAATACACTGTAGCGTAGCAGACAGCAAGGGGAAGGAGTGAATGGGGGTTGTGAGCGGTGGTTATGCAAGGGTGACCCACCTCCTGGCTCTGATTGGTTGTTCCTGCTTATTACTGGTTGGCAGAGGAGCTTGATTTTTCACAGATCATATTTCTCACATCATACTGTCACAACATAGTGACAGTTTCAACAAATACTTGGAAAAAAAACATGTTTTTTTAATAAAAGTTACATACTGCAGCATTAATATGAGCATCAAGGGCTCAGTTGATTTTGAAGTCATTTGATTCCTACGAGAATTCATTTCCCTCCCTTTCAAGCAAAAAACAACTTCAGAGAAATTAACATCTGAATGCGGTTCCTGCTCTTCAACACGGCTTCTGTAGAAGTACTGACATATCTTTAAAAAGAAAGAAAAAACAAAACACGGAAGATTTTCTTGCGAGAATTGTCAGAATGGCTGTAAATGCCTGAGAAATATCATAGCATTAAGGAATCTCACAGAACATTTTCCGTTAGAACGTGACGTTCCTCCTAGAAGTCTGCCTGTGGTCGTCGTTTCACGTTCTCAGATCTTCTAGAGAGCAGATCAAACGCCGCAGGATCAATTACACGACCTGCAGCGTACAGAAGCAGTGTGTCTCGTCTCCTCTAGGCATCTTCAGATAATAATAAGGCTTTCCTTGTGTCAACACCACCAGCTAACATTCTTCTGCTTCACTGCTCAGCATACGTGATTATGAAATCCACTCCTTCCTTACGGAGAGGACAATTATCTAGATAATTATGCATGTGGGGGATGTGTTATTAGGAGAAACTTAATGGTGCTCCTATAAAAAGTCTTTGGGGCTTCTGCAACTTTTTTACGTGTTGGTAATAAAACCCAAGTCGCCACCTCCTAAAGAGCTCCTGGCCAATGGGAAACCACTGAACAAACTTTTATGTGGCCTCTAAAAATGCTCGAACATCCCCTGCACCACTTCTGTCAGCCAGTCCTCATCATGCGCAGGTAGGACCGGCTTCAGGGAGGGGGATTTTATTTTTTTGACATCCGCAGCTCCTTCAGTTCCTCGCACCTTACATCCCAGAGACCGTCCGTGCCAAGACTGACCATCCCTGTTTCAGAAAATTGGAAGCATGGCCTTCCGCTGCTGTGCTTCGAAGAGGTAAGTATCTCATGCTGAACTTCTACCTCACAATCTCTTCTAGTAACAACTTCTGGTTCTAGAAACTGTCTGGTAGCAACAGTTACTCTTCTGTTGTTGCCAAAACTAAAAAAAGATTCAGCTAACATCTTAGAATATCTGTCCTTACCTTTTTATTGTAATCATTGCTAAGCAGTGTCATGTCTGACTCCATAAGGAATTCTAAATATTGGTTAAGGCTGGACAGAAATTATGCCTGGAGGGTTGGGTTGTTCTCAAACTTGAAGGAGCAACAAAGGGGCATCCCAGAGTTGGTGTCAGTAAGTTGGAAAGTACCTCACACTTTCAGTGATGCCAGGAAATTATGTAAAGGGTAAATGTTAGGCAGTAGAGGTGTAACTAATTTCTCCTGATAAGGTGAGACAAGACACTTCCACAAATCAAGCAAAGACTTCACTAATGATAAACTGTTTTATAGAATCTGTAAACAGTGCTTACACAAGAGTTTTTGCAAATTCTTTCTGTTCTCCATTAATGCAGTTAGCTGTATGAATTAATAAAATGATTTTTTTAAAAAGCATCTCTCTATAGTATCTTAAGTCTGAATAGTTCAATTAAACAACCAGATGACAACTGTAGCATGATTCTATTTCCTGTCTTTTTTAAGGATGACAGGCCAGCTATGGCCAAATGTACAACATTATTGCTCTCCACAGCAGTTGTACAGTAAAAAAAGGGACAAATCATGAAAGAGAGACAAACTTCAATTTTGCTAATAATCCAAACAGAAGTAAATCTCTGGAAGATGCTGATAATTGATTACAAATAGGTTTCTTGGAGACTTTAGTGATGATCCAGTGTCATGCTGACCTGGGATGAGATGGTGAATCTTGGTTCCATGGAGGTCTACTTGTTTTTGCTTCTTTAAGACCGTGTCATAGGGCAACAAGTCTGAGACAGAAACCTTGACATCCTTCATAACAGCAACACTTTCCTGCTCAATCTGGATTGTCGAACTGACAACAGTAGGGACATTAAGTCCCCACAGCAATTTCTGGGTCTCCTTTGGGATTGCCTGTTATTGAGGAAGGCCTCCTGGGTGCCTCCCGTTGGAGACGTCTAGATGAGGAGGTGGAGCAGCTGCTCCCATTAGACTACAGAGCTTCTCACCTCATCTTAAAGCTCATTGACAACGGTCAGGTCAGCATCTTGTAACAATCCCATCCCATAAAGCCATAGGTGAGGGTCACTTTCTGGTTCAGGTCTTTCATCATCACAATAGACTAAAGTAGCACCCACTACTGCAGACTCGATCCGTCTACTGTTTCATCCAACCATCATTTGAGAGAAAGACACCAAGATAATTAAGATACTTAAACTCCTCTGCTGTTGGCAGAGATTGACCCCCAATCTGAACGGAGCGTTCCAACGTTTTTGGGTCACTATAAAGGCAGTTGGGATGATATGTCAGGTACAGTGCCTCCTGTTGGTGGTGTGTACACAGGTTGCTGGACCCCATAGTTGAAGACCTGGTCCTGTAACCAAGGCTTGCCGCTACAAAGAGGTCCTGATATCTCTACTTATAGTCTTGGCACCTCTGGGGTTAATCTTGAAGTCACTACATCCATACCTAATAGGTTCATCCAATGTTCTGGATGAATGCTGGCTGAAAATCAATGTTCCAAGTTCCCCGGATAACTTGTTTTGTAGAGTTATTGGAAAACCTCCACCAAATAAATGTAGCTAACTAACAATAGCTGCACTTCTATTACAAATGTGCGTAATACTTTGTCAATATTCCAATCTTGAAAAAACACAATGTCACAAGTGTGGTGATTCCATTAAACAACAAATGCCACACAATCACATGTAAATAAGTTTGTTCACGTGTTGTCATTGGAAAACCATGCCGCATCATCAACATCAACTTCCTACTACTTCGTCTTTGTATTTTCCACCACCAGTACTAACATCCGATTGGTGATCATGTGACTTGTGTGATACAAAAAAGTGTTTCCACTTCAGTTTTGTCATATATACCAATTTTGACATGGCCGAAATACCATCTCATCCATGTGCAAAAACGTTTCATTGAAAAAGGTGTTTTTGGGGGGGTTTTTTCAAAACGGGTGCATTTCCATTTAGTACATTTATTTTCGTAATTCCAATTTGCGCAATTTTATGGTAAATGGAAACCCAGTCATTATTCAAGGGGTTAGGGTAGATATGTGTGTATGTATGTCAATATGTCTACTTGTGCAACTGATCAGCAAATATATTCAAGATAACTTTTTGGTCAACTAGATTTTCTTTTCAGTTTATTTGAATTCCAAATTCCCACACCAAAAACTCTTAGTATCAAATAAATGCCACAATTACGGTAATTAGATTTTTGACCTGCAAAAAATAGGATTTACATGGAAATGCCTGATAATAAACAACCGATACAGTAAATGGGCCAGCTTTGTCACATTTAAAAAATAATGTGACAAAGCTGTACCTGCTATACCTGATTTATTACTGTTTGTACTTTGAGGTCATTAGACATTTCAAAAGTTGAATACCAATAAAACTCTGCCAGATTCAAGAATCGAGCTCTTTAGTGATTATCATATGGCAATTAAGTAAAATAAATTTGTTAAAACTTAATTACATTAAGTAAGATATGTAAACAATAAGATAAAATGTATTGTTATGCTTTACCTGTAGCAAAACTTAAGCATATTCTTGCTGAACTATACATTTTTGAGAGCATAGGAGACGGGTCCATATAAGAAGCTGGACAGTCTTGCAAGCTTAAGATGTGTTCTTGTTACATCACACCTCATTGAAATAACTAAATCATTTCCTTAGCCTGTTCCCCTGGCTCGGCAGTAGCCTGCTAACGACCAATTTATTTAAATTGGCTGGATTCAAGCAAGGAAATATCTTAAACATGTACAACACTGGCCCTTGAGGACCCAAATTACCAGACTCTTACTTATATATATTCTGCTTTGAAGAAAGATTGGGATTGAAGGCAGACAGCCCTCCTACTGGGTTTCTGAAGATGTTCTTTTAAGGTGTACAGCAAAACAACTCCACCTCTGAAGAGACCCCAGTGACTTACCCTTTAGTCATTCTGATGACACTTCACTCACACACCGTTCACATCTCTTCTTTTCCTCAAGCAAACATGAAGCTAATGTTTCATACTGTGGAGATGGGCTGCACCCACTACAACACCTCCCTACTTCTTCTATTTCTCACACTGACAAGCTGCAATTTCAGCCTTTGGAAAGGAGTGTCGCTATTAAAGTCGGCCTTCCTGATGATGGGTTCGGATGAATGCAGAGGGCTGTCAAAAATCAAGACAGAAAGGCTGAAAGGAAGCTAAAGGAAGACGGTGTCAGAGTGATGATCGAATGCTACACAAACATATGTTTATTGCCAAGAAAAATTACACAGGAAAGCCATGTGACTATTCCTGTTTTTTTGCCCCCCATTCACTCTTACCTCTATATCGACTTACTTGTCTCAAACTATTTTCAACTTAAACGATGAAGTACAATATTGTTGCTTATGTAAGTGATTGGTTAAAGTAAGAAAAGTCAGTGTTAACCCTTTAACATTTGAAATGTTTAGGTTAGATTTTTAACCCGTGGAATTCAAGAACAACAACTGTATTGGACATAATGATTTCTTTAACAAAACATGAAAGGACCGAGACGTCATGGACTGAAATTGACTTGCCACTGTTACCTTGAGCCGCCAAGCAAGCTGGTCAAAGTCCTTAATGGCTGGCCAATGTGCAGGCTAAAATGCTTTGCTGTTTGAGTGAATGATGTAGCCGGCCAAGCAAAATAAGGCAGACCACAGCATCCTCCATTTTTATTTTGTAATCAGGTTGCTGTGTATTGCAGACTTCTGCCCAGGTCCCTCTTGAAAATGAGATCTGGATCTCAACGGGGTTTACCTGGTTAAACAAAGGACCAGGTAAACCCTTTGTTTAACCATTTATGTTTAAATAAAAATAAATAATTAATAAATAAAACTCGCTGGACAGATCCTGTGTTGATCTGCCACAAGACAGATCATGAGGAAGTTTTTGACTTTCTTGAAAAGTCAAGAAATGACTCAGAGCATACCAAATTTGGTTGATCTAACTGTAGTGGCTGTCACATGTAGTAGAGCCCTCTTTGGGTCTTCACAACAGTATTTGTGCCGTCTTCATTGCTCCCCATCAAAATGCCATATAAATCCTTGTGGTTTTCTTTAGTACTGCTGCTGTAAAAGTCTTCCTCGCTATCTTGACCGCAAAAGTCATTATGCGGCCATGTTTCCCTTAATATGCTGGCCCTGACACAGGAGAGTGTCATTTCCATGTCTCTTTCATATTTTTGTACTTTTTCTTCAAAAAGCAGGAGTTCTAACTGTTCTGCTTTCTAAATACTCAAAACATTAACATGAGATGCATGGTGGCCTAAATATAATGTATTTTCCTCACAGACAAGCTGTTAGAGCAATATATTTTTTAATCTAATAAGTGGTGTAATGCTTGAAATTGTGTTATTGTACTATTACTAACTACTGATGATATTTGTGCTGTCTCCATTTTGAGTTTCAGTTGTACAACACAAACATCTCTAGCAGCTAACGCTAGCTTACTTTTTAGGAGCAATAATCTTGTCGATGATTCTTTCATTGTGAGTTTGTTTACGTTCCGTCATTTTTTAAGCTAGCAAGGATGGCTAAAGTACTGACGCTGGCTTAGAGAAAGCTAGCATCCTTGCTAGCTGAAGTTAAGGTAATGTTGTTAGGTTAAAGAAAGAAAGGAGTGAAAGAAAAACACAACTACAGAAACGGGTGATCGATACATCCAAGTTTATTTTAGTTCAAATTATACAAATAACTGGCATGCCTTTCATTTTATAACTAACCTGTTAAAAATGCAGTTTGCTCTTTGTTTCTTGTCCAAATCTTTAGCTAGGCTCATTTTCATAACGCTTAGTTAACCCATTTTAAAAAATGATATCTTCATGTGACATTTAATGTTTCAATAACATTTGTTTGATTTCTTTCCATTTCCTGGAGTCAAAGGCAGCACAGTTTAAGCAATGGTAGGAATTCTTCCTTTTACGTGCCAAGACTGAGTACCAAGGTCACTGGCTAAGTGCTGCGTGACATTCCTGCGGAGTTTTATCGATTTAGATAAAAGGGAAAATGTCAAACAGAGTGAGACACATGACCGAATACTGATTTTCACTACCGTTCCTCAACAGAAAGCAACAATGCCATCCATCAGTGTCGACACACTCCCTCCTGTGTGTGGCTCTTCTTTCCCACCTTGCTGCACCAGCTCTTGGACGTGAGTACAGCCTCCTTCTCTGAAAATCCTCCTGAAGTGCACATCATGCAAACTCCAGAGTCTCTGTGAGCAAAAACCCAACAGGGAAAGGTAAAACCAGCATCCGCGCAGAGCAGCACTGCTAGTTCTATCTCATTATTCGAGGACGCAAGGGCCAGAAATAGCAGACAGTGTGCTGCTCTGTGTCACAGCATTAAATCAGATTAATCCTCCACTCTGATAATCACAGCATTCCCTTTCTCTGCTCTCGTTTCGAGGCCTGACAAATCCAACATGGACGCGACTAGAGCGCCACGTGCGGCAATGCATTGCGGAATCCGCCTCATTATTCCGGCACGCACACAAAACACGCGCACACGCCGACGCATGTGCAGTCCCAGCCGCGGTTCATCTCCACCTCATTTCGCTAATGACTGGTTCTCTGCGCATAATGTCGCGGCAGGCAGTAACTTTTAACAACTTGAGGCTAACATGCTCAGTCAGTTTTAAGTGTTTTGCGGTGGTAAATATGGGATTATAAATACCGCTTCACCGGTTTATCTCGTTTCTCAGCAGTTTGTGTGGGACGTAGGAAGGGCTTCCAGATGTGTTGTTTTCATGCTGATAGTTGTTAACGAGCTGACTCAGAGTGCTGACTTGATGAGCCCCTCTGGCTGCTCCCGTCCTCGGGTTATACCCCCCCCCCCACAACAGGCCTTCATTCAAAAAAAAAAAAAAGCCAATCTGCACCAGATTATTTGTGCATCATCCAGCAGCACATCAGAACACACTGATGTGTATCGCCTAGTGAACGGGTGCAGGAAGTGAGCAAGAGCGTTGACGGTGGCGTCACGGTCGCGTAAGGCCGTAGCGGCGCTGAGCTGAGAGGGCCGTTTGAGTCAGCCCCGGCTCCAGATGAGTTTAACGGGGGAGGCATCGACTTATTTTGTTTGGGGGGGGGGGCAAAATGAATCGACGTAGCTGAACATAGACAACATCAGTAGCCGACAGGCTACTTGTTAACAAGCTTAAGGTGCTGTATTGATATTAGCTAGTCATCATTTAGCTAACATTACCTGCATCCCAGAAGCCCTTACTGTATCAGATTGACATAGGAATAACATAGTTGGCCATTGTAAGGTAAAAACAATAAACAGCTTCCAGTCCAGGGGGGCACAGCTGACTCTGTGGGCGGGCAATGTCCCCCAATGCCCACCTATGCCGCCGCGCCTGGTTTGAGGCTGCTTGCAGCTTTAATTATTATTATTATCATTATTATTTGTATTATTATTACATTTTCTTGTTGACAGTGTCACACTCAGAATTGTTGACCTCAATGTGAGGCCCAACAGATTTATTTTCACAAGCAGAGTGTTTTACTCAACGTGATATACTGTATGTGAAACATTATTAGAACATGCTTTGGGTTTACTTAATTTGTAATTGACACTAAGAGGAAAAAGAAGTGAGAAAAGAAAAGGAGAAACACAGGAAAAGGTTTAAAGAGAAAGACAGAGATAGGACTAGAGGAGAGACAGGATGGAGTCAACATCCCAAAAGTCTGTTCCTATACAGAAAGAGGAAAAAAACACAACCAGGAAACCATAGCAACAAACAAAATATGCAACAATTATAACATCAATAAAAAATGGCTGATTATAAGCATGAGGGCATATTCAATCAGGAAGGTTTTAATGATTCTTGCTTTTCTTTTAAAGTCAATGCTAGGCAGACATAATGAACCCAGTCTCACCAGTTAGCTTCACCATTATAGCATCTACCATTATCATTTCACTCAACTCCAGAGAAGGCAGGTAAGGCAGAAATCCCACTGATCAGTAGTTAGCATAGTTTGAGGACAGGATACAAGCAACAAACTGATAGCAAATAGGTGACACAAACAGAGTACTATATTTTCTTGATTTATAAGTGGAGAAAAGGCTTGGAAACCCAACCAGATGGAAAAGCCAAACAGGAATATTAACAGATTCAAGTTCTTAACATGATTCTTGTGATCTTGTTTGCTTCACCTTCCCCATCTATAGCTTTACCCACAGCTTGGGAATGATTGGACTCAAACTTTGGTCTCACGTAAATTTGAAGCCGTTGCAACTCAAAAGGAGCCGTAATACTTCAGTATGTCTACTGAAATGTTGAAAAAGTGGCTTCTGTTTGCTAACACCAGCTTGCTTCCTGTTCAACTTGTACATCCACGGAAGCAGAATCAGTCGTCTTTTTTTTTATTCAGTATGCTTTTGTGAAATTTTCCAGATCTGTTAGTGAAAAACACCCAAAAAAGAAAAAAAAAAAGATTTTTTTAAAGTTCTGTAACAGAGCCTTGCATTAAAATTGCAAACCAGTGCATTTTGATGGGAATCCCCTTTGACATGAAAGACTTTGCCTTTCATTTAGCTGTCTCCTGGAATCAAATGTGATATTTGTCAAACTCATTTATGAACAAGACCAATGTCCTCACTGTCTTCCTGTTTGTGCCGTCAGAATTAGACCTGAGCCGACTGGACGGCGACACCGTCTGCCCACCGATAAGAAATGGACAAGATGACCTTCCAGGTAAAAAAAGAAGAAAAAACAAGAAGGAATGCAGTAGGCACAGAAAAAGCAGGTAATTTAATCACTGAGCGATGGATGGCTGGGTTGCATTCAAGGGAATCTAAACTTTCCACTTGAGTTTTACAGAATCTTTATGAACAGCTCAGCAAGCCTGCAACTGCTCACTGCAGCAGTAATGACTTTTCCAAAACATCTGTATGCAATTGCTTGGTGGTTTCATTAAGGAGCTTAGTATGGCCACACTTTCTGGATAAAACAGGAAACATAAGCCGTTTCTTACACACCATCTCCACTTTTGAACTGAATACCAAAAATAACGCAAACGCGGAGATAGCATCTTCGCTCTCTCCGGCAGCAAAGACATCTCAAATTCCTGACATACCCCTTCCCTCCCCGGCCCCCTTCTCCTCCCGACAGGTTTCGATCTGATCACCCAGTTCCAGCTGGACGTGATTCCCCTGAAAGGTGTGAGGAAGGTGGACGGCTCCACGCCCCTCCAGGTGGCCTACCGTCTCGACCGGGAGGCCAACTTTCAAATTCCGACCCTGTAAGTACAGTACGGGAGGCTTCGGAGGAAGACATGAAACCGCACGAAACGTGGAGCGCGCCGCAGCGGCCTCCTGATGCAGGTGGTGCATTATTACAGGCGCAGATGTTACAGTGTGCCGAGCAGCATGTAATTGGTGGGGGCCAAAAAAAAAACATGCCCAGACGTTTCTTGGCCTTCCTCACACACATGCACAGCAACGCAGAATGGTTGTGTGTGTGTGTGTTCTCCTTGCTTGCCTTTGCGGTGATAAATTAGCTTATGGCGCTTGCTGAAGGTTTTGGAATAAAAAATGAAATAAGTCTGGTTTCCTCTGCAGGCTGTAATTATGCCATCCTGAGTGAGCCTGCTCTGCTATCCTAAGGCCAAGTTGAAGGGAGAAGCTGTTATTCAGAAGATTTGTCATTCTCATATATATATATATACTCAATTTAAAAGAAAAATTAATAATAAATGTACAATTTCCTCTCTATGAAGTTAGACGACATTCAAACTTTTCATCATTTTAAGCATTGAAGTTTTTACACTATTGTGTATTGTGTAATTCTTGCATCTTTCAAAGTTCCTATTCCTCTTAGTTCCTCAAAGTTCCTCTTAATTTGATACCCCTAAATGAAATTTAAGGCAATTTGCTTGTGCATAATTTCATTTCTGAATAAAGATTCTCAGAGAACGTTGCTAATCAAACAATGTCGAAAACACAACAAAACAGAGCCGATAAGTCAGAGAGAAAGTTAGCAAGAAGACTAAAGCCGGGTTAGGTAATGAACACATACTAACAAATGAAAATGGAACAACAACTCCAAACGTATCAAGATACGATTGTCCCACTCAACTAGTCAGGGAAGGAAAATTAAGGTTAGGTTTAGGGAAAACTAATGAGAAACGAGGCCCTTGGTAAATCTGAAGGAACTTCAGAGATCTGGTGGAAGATTCTGCCAACAGAATTAGTATTAGTACTGTTAGTAAATGGTATGTGGACTGAATTTATGAACAACTTGTTTATTCATACCGTCCATTTAAAGTGTTTTCCACTAGCCAATCTGGGGTTCAGTGCCTTGCCTAGGAGTACGCCCCCATGTGGCAGGTGGAAGCTGGGACTGCGAGACGACCACTCTTCCCGCAGAGGCCTTGTACTTTGCAGTCCACAAAACCAGCCTAAATTATATAGAACAAGTTATACTATTTGGACAAAAGAACTTTACTGACAACCCTGGTTAAGTTGTGAAATCAAGATTTTTTTTTCCAGATAAAATCTTGTTTCCATTACAAAGACTGTGAAAATCATTCATGCTTTTATTACAACACTCTTAGATTACTGCAATTCATTGTATAAACCATGGATCAATCTTCCCTACAGCGTCTCCAAAGTAAGTCAAAATACTGTAGTCCGACTTTTAACAGAAACACGGAAACAAGAAAATATAACAGCAGTTATAAGGGCTGCTTGTATATTATTGGACTGATTCTTTTAATAGTTTTAAAAGGTTTAGCCCCGGCTTATCTTCAGGCTCTTCTCTATGTCTGTTCGTAATCCAAATAAATAATAGTTTTTATAGGTTCCAAGAACCAGACTTACGAGTAGAGGTGATCGTACCTTCGCTCTTGCTACTTCTAACTTATGGAAAAACCTACATTTTCACATTAGAGCGTCTTAAAATCCATTTCTATTCAATGACCCGACATTGTAACTTATATTTTTCAACTGTTGTGTTTTATTGTTGAGTCTTATTTTATTGTGGTTTTGTGATCCTTGGTGCAGTCACAAGCTGCTTTATATAGTGCTTTATTACTAAATTGACAATATATTGTGGGGTGGAAGATGCCCCAGAAAACACTAAAATTAAAATCTGGTCAATCTGGTAAATATGCAAAACACCATACAGCGCTCATGCTCTTCATCCAATCTGACTGAGCTTGAACTATGTAGCAGAGAGAAACTGGTAAAAACTTGTGTCCCTAAATGTCAAGAGGATATGACACACTTTTCAAAAATAAGAGTACTTTCTGTTCTACTTTGAAACAATGCAGTACTTTCCGATGCCTCATCCATTAAAACCCCCAAAACATACATTGAAATTTGGGCTGTAATGTAGCAAAAAGGCAAAATTCAAGGGGTGCCAATACTTTTACATACCTATGAAAATTTTTAGCTTGCGGTTTTTGTGCTCCATTTAGTTTCAACTAGCTGATTTCTGAACATAGACCTGCTTCCTGGACCGAGTATACATCGAAGGGTTTAGCAACGTTACATAACCAAGGTTGCCTTCGGTGTTTCCCAGAGTGCCTGTGCCGCTCTGTTTGGACTAATGTTAGTTTCTGTATGCCAGTTTTACTTAACAGGCTGTTACGCAAGTCACTGGCACCCCTCACCAATGGCACTCAGGCCCGGTGCCCTGAATGCAAATACCTCATCGTTATTCGCCTGCAAAGTGTAGTGGTACAGGCAATGCCTCCTTAGCTTAGACTGTTCTCCTTCTCTCATCGACTGCGGGGCAAAAAGCGCCGTATGCTTCCAGACTTTCTGACCTGAGGCAACAGTTGGTAGAGAAGTTTTCATTCATTTTATTATGCTACAGGAAACCCCTTCTCTTATTGTCTCGCCTCGTTCATTTACGACTCAGCAGAAGTTCGGTTGCAGTGGCCATTCATAAATTTACCACCTTCTGAGAAGTTGGCTTGTCAAAAACACAAGAGTTCCTGACTGTTAACCAGGTCTGCATGATGTGACTGATTTTAACACCGACGCTCTATTGTTAACTTTTCTTTGAATCTCAAAGACAGAGATGACAGGGCTCAAAGTTATTTGGATCAAAGTCTTGTGCTTGGTAGTTTTGCTGAGATGTACTCGTTTTGAGGTCATGAATTTACGCTGACATTAAAGACTTTGTGAGTTGTGACACCACCGGGTACCTTTGAGTACCATTCATTAAAAAAAGTCTCCAGGTGCATTTCCATTACAAATGTGTGTAAAACTTTGTAAATATTCTGCTAATGTCAAACTATTTTGCAATTGTAGTGTACCCATTTAATAAGAAACACAATTAAAAACATGTGAATATGTGTGTTACCTCGAAAAGTCATTAAAAATCATTCAGCGCCATCATCCTCCTACTACTTCCTGTCATTTTGATCTTTGTGGTTTCCACCAGAGGCAACATCTGGTTGTTGATCACCAGATGTTGACTCGTGTGATGCAAAAAAAGTGTTTCTATTGCAGCTTTGCAAAATAAATCAATTTTGGTACGGTCAAAAAATAGTCCCTCTCATCATAGCGCCAAAACTTCTGATCGAAAAACAAGTTTTATTTGAAATTGGCTTGTTCCCGTTAACCAAATTTATTTTCAAAATGTCAAATTGCGCAATCACATGGTTAAGGGAAACCCAGCGACTGTCTCTTGATCTCTTCACCTCGATCTGCAGGCTTAACTTTCCTCGGGGTTTCCCGGATGAGTACTCCTTCATGACCACCTTTCGCATGATCAAGAACACGGTCAGCAAGGTGTGGAACGTCTGGCAAATAGTGGACGAAGACGGCCACAAGCAGGCTGGCCTCAGGCTAAACGGTGACCAGCAGGCCCTGGAGTACTTCCTGATGGGCGCGGATGGGAACCTGCAGACCGTCACCTTCCCCGGCTTGTCCGTCCTCTTCAACACCAAGTGGCACAAGGTGATGATCGGCGTTGAGCGTGACCAGGTCACGCTGTACGTGGACTGCCAACCTGTGGATCAGAAACCCATCAAGGGCAAAGGACCCATCAACACAGAAGGAGACACGCTTATTGGCAGGCTGGATGCTGACCCTGATGCCTCTGTTGTGGTAAGTCCCAGACGGAGACCAATGCGCGCTGCGTCTAATCGAGTGCCCTGGCTCCGCTCTCAAGCATTGTCAGGAAAACGGCTCTTTCTGTGAACAAATGCATTCAGCTTTATGTGCAAGCTGAGCTGTGCTATAATTTCTAAAGTGCTGCTGTCACAGCAAAACTGCTCAGCTGGGTTCCAGACAGTAGAAATGGAGGGAAATAACTTAATCCCTGCCGAGAACTGCATGAGTAGGAAATCAGGAGTCCCTCAACAAAAGACTCCCGATTCTGAACTGAAAAGAAATAACCATCATTATGAATGATCTCATTACCCTTCTTTATCGTTACAAAATTACCTATCATCTAACTTTGGACATTCTGTAACATTAACATCTTTGGTTTTTGTTTTTTTCAGTTTGAGCTCCAGTGGATGTTAATCCACTGCGATCCAAAGAGAGCCCAGAGAGAGAGCTGCAATGAGCTTCCTGCCGCCGAGGTACGGTAACAAGGACTCAGGTCTGCTCAGCTCCACACTCACACAGGCAGCACCGGCAACAGTCAGGTGGAGATAACGATTCTCAGTTCTACAAGATGCAGAGGTTGAAAGTGATCGCGTAGAGACTTGTGACACAATGCTAGTTGTAAAGTTCAAACCCGACTCTGGGACACAGTCAGAACACAATAAAGATGTATCTTTATTGATGAGTACAAGATCACCCTTTCAATATCAGTAAAGAAAACCTTTTGCATCTCATTATTTTTGAAAAGTGGACCTAAGCTGACCTGCCAAGAACAAATTTAGCTTTAATCCAAATGTCAGCGTTAGCTTATTAGCATTGTGCTGCTTTTCATTCGACCACAAAGTCAAAATTTGAATCCAAGTTAGTTGTTGTAGTAGTTAATGAAGTTATTTCATGATTCATCACTTTGACCCAAAACACATAATTCAAATCCAGTTCAAGTCCAGAATCATTGCCATTCATGTTATTTTTCATTCTAATAAGTGTATGCACTGTAATTCCATTCCAGTTACAATTCAGAAAACCAGTAAGATTTACAAGTTGTTGTAAATCTTACAGCTAAGATTTGCTAACAGTGATTAGAAACACAAGCTAATATTAAAATTGCCCTCCTTATTGTGCTTTCAAGCACTATAGCAACATGTAAAGTTTAGAAAATTAGATGTGTATGCCTGATTTATTGGGATACAAGTAGACAGCAATTCAAATAAAAATACTTTAGCTCTAGCAAATACATCTACTGTATTATGACATTGAATTTGAAAGACTAGGTTTGTTAAAAACCTCCGTCTTTGAGGGTCGTTGTGTTTAATTATTATCAAACAGGAAATTCCGACTTGAGATTAAGACCCTCAGGATGCCGATCTGATGAATTATACTTCATCTCTTAAGGATCACAAATCAGATGAGCAACTTGAAAATGCAATAATTTGCTGCTCCACCCTCCCTGCCCTCCATCATCTCGATCATAGATGAAGATAAATGTCATCATAAATATAGTTTCAATTATGTACCATTTGAGAATTTCATTTTTTTATTTCAGTAGCGTCCTCAAATGACACAAACACACACATGTGCGGACACACACACACACACACGCACGCACGCACACACACACACACACGCACGCACGCACACACACACACACACGCACACACACACACACACACACACACACACACACACACACACACACAAAGCAATATAGCGTTTATGACATTTATGATTAAATAATTATATCTTTTATTTCTCTGTGGATAAAGAACAGCTATTAAGATGTCTGCTTCCTATACACTGACGTAGCTCGCAGTGAAAATGCCACTCTGCCGTCTCACATTTCATCACGTCTGCGGCATTATGAATCAGGACGGCCATAAATCCATTTTATTCTGTCACACGTAATAAAATGTAAATGACTGCAGCCTTAATAGACAGAAACGAGCAGTCCAGACGCGCTCTGCTAGCTTTCAGGCTAACATGGGGATTGTAGATGTAGCCTTTGGTGTTTTTAAACGACAGCATGATAATTATTACTCACCACTATGAATATGAACACATGCGCTTCTGCTGACACTTTGGTGAAGGTGATGGACTTCTTCGACTAACTTTCCTTTTATCTGATTTCTCTTGCTTCTGCAGATGTTTGCCAATGCTGAGGTATTTATTTTTTCTACACTTCCTTCTTTTTGCTTGGGATTTAAAAGCGGTCAGCTGTTTTTTTTTCTTTTCTTTTTGGTGCTATGGTTGCCTAATCGCCTTGTTTTTTTCAATTTGGTGCCTCTCTGTTTCAGCATTACTCACCTTTAATATAATCTGATGATAGCATAACTTGTAGATATTTTTAATGAGCTGACATAAGGTAGAAGCAGCTCTTAAAGGTATACACACCCCTGTTAAAGTGGTAGGTAAAAACGAGACCATAATGAGACATTTCTGTTTTACACATTTATAGAAGAAAAAATAATAAAAATGCAACAACCTGGTCGGAAAAGTGTTTCTGCACCTTTTGACTCAATTTAAGCATTCAGTCTTATTTAATGGGAATCTATCAGTATCATACATTGTCACTTTCCTAAAACAATGGCCTACGTCATTTTTTGCCAAAAGTGATTTTTTTGCAAGACATCACCCCTTTTTTATTGCCATAAAATAACTGAGGGGGGGAACACTTTCGAAAAGGCAAAAACATGGCCATTATTTTAGGAAGGTGACAATATGTTGACTTAACTTCTATCAAGTTTTAAAAGTTCCCCAAATCTATCAGTTATAGTGAGGAAATCTCCAGTCCACAAAATTCTTAAAGGTCCACTATTACGCTTTCTTTAAGCTATGGCATAGGTCTGTGAGTTGTGCAAAACACATTCGTTACATTTACTACACAAAATTATTCTCAGATATTTAAATTTCACTCATTCAGTTCCGTCTGTTTTGAGCTCATTTAGTAATGCGAAGTTTTAGGACTACGTCACCATTATGCAAATAAGCTGCTGCTGGCCACGCCCTCCTAGCTCAGTGTTTCCATTAGCATCTCTCTTGTCAAGTCTCCTGTTTTGGCCGGGAGACGACCGTCCCTTTCCCACCATAAATTCCCTGTATTCTCCAATCCAAAACCTGACAGCTATGCATGTCAGACACAATAGCTACAAACAGAAGCTCAGTGGTACAAACATACATCTGCAACCCCAAAGCGGACACAGAAGAAGAAGTGGAGCCTCCTGAACAACCATCAAGCCACAACCAGCGAAGGATTAAAAAACACTGCAGATCTGACTCATGTTTATATCATTATTAATTCAAAATCTGGAGATTCTGCTTCTCTTCTGGGCTGCGTGCCGTGGTGTGATGTCCAGCAGGATATCTGGAGAAAACTATTTTTTGTTTTGTTTTTGGCAAATATGGCCCTTTTTTAAATGTATATTTGCGAGGTTAGACGAGAAACACCTCGTTTGACATTAAAAACTAAAAATATATAACAATAAATGCGCAGACATTGTAGATAACAGCTCAGACAGAGGACTAGCGGTTAGCAGCTATTGTTCAGCGTTAGCTTATGCTAAATGACGAATCAGGTTCAGCTGAATGACACATAAAACATAAAACATGAATATGTACTTCCATGGCCATTATCTGCAGATTTGTGACAAACAGTAGCAGCAGAACCTTCTTTCAGTCCAAGTGTTTTAGTAAATCCTGCCATGTTCTGTTTTCTGAGGACTCCTTTCTAAACTGCAACTTTCTGTGGCTGTATTGCAAAGACACTGCAAGCAAAAATAAAAGGAAGCCACGGCACTCAGCTGTGTTCTCTGTGATTGGGAGAAAATGCCGACAGCAAAACATTTTCCTTTTCCAGTATCCATAGTGGAACATATTTAGCTTATTTTGTAACAAAGTGGGAGGAGCTCCACTTGGGTTGCCAGGTGAGGGCCTGGCCATGGCTAGGGGTTGCTAGTTAGCACGAGGTAGCTAAATGGAAGCACAGAAACATGGAAAAAGTGAATTTTGCATAACAGTGGACCTTTAAGCAATCACAGATTTAATTTTAAACTTAAATATGGCATAAGTAGGTTTTGGATGTATGCTTGGACTCACTGTGTTTCTGTAATCCCTATTTATCTTAAGTTTTCTTCTCAAAAGTTTGTGACAAAGTCAACTAATATTTGGAGCAATCCTTAAACCACAACTTTTTTTTGTTGGAAGAAAAGAATTTTATCTAGCAACCCTGAACTTTAGTCCAAACATGTGGATAGGACAGCTGAGTGAAGTCGGACTCCCCCACCCCGTCCAGCTGCTTCAACTGAAACCAAATTGGTGTCAAACCTTTTCCTTTGTGTTGCTATCATTTTGAAGACGTTGATAGTTGTTTCCTGGGGTCACCAAAGGTCAACCAGCGAGCCCACCTTTACAACATAAAAATAAAAATACCGTGCCCGTCAATTGTTTTTTTGTGTGTGTGTGTGACGCTAGCAATTTAAAGATATTAATAAATCTTTATTGATGGCGGCACAAACAAAAAGAAATGTAGCACGACGTCGATTGACGCCATGTTTTGTTTGATTTTGTAAATGTGAACTGGCTGATTGACCTTTGGTGACCTCTGGGAACATTTGCTAATATCTTTCAAAATGAAAGGGGCACAAAGGAAAGTTTTTGCTGCACAAAAGCAAAATCGTTTGACACCAGTTTCACAAATCACTGGAGCTCCTTTCCTCCCTGTGTCAGTCCGTCTCTCCAGCTACCAGTTGGTTGAACTCAGGGGGAAAATGTCGACGTAGAAGACGAAGCAACATGCTGGATGCTTGTTTTTAATGCTGTATTGTGGACTGTACTAAACTCTTCCTTAAACCTAACAAGGTAGCTCTACTAAACCTAACAAAGAACCTAAAACTCAAAGCAGATATTAATAATGACCTAAACCATTATTGATGAGCTTTAACAAAACAGCAACATTTGATTCCCTAACAATGGAGCTTTTTTATACATTTCTAAGAGTTGGATACAATTCAAGCATTTCTTTCTATTAGATTTAATAAATATTTTATTTTATTTATTTATTTCCTTTGTTTAACCAGGTAAACCCCGTTGAGATCTAGATCTCATTTTCAAGAGGGACCTGGGCAGAAGTCTGCGATACACAGCAACCTGGTTACAAAATAAAACTAATTAATACACGTAAAACAATAGAAAGCAATTTAAAAGCAGTGAAATATGGCACACGGTTAGTAAAAACTACCCGATTGTTTCTCGTTTATTGATCACTTCAAACTGATTTGAGACACACACATATACATTATATATATATATATATATATATATATATATATATATATATATATATATATATATATATATATATATATATATATATATATATATATATTCCTATATATTTTTTTTAACTTAATAACTAAAGTAACAGTTGCCCTTGTGACACATTTTCAGACTATTCTTTCTTTCCTCTCAGCCTGACAAATCTCTTCAAGGTCCACCAGGTCCCTCTGGCCCCGAGGGGCCCCGAGGGGCCCCAGGAGAAAGTGGCAGGGATGGAAGAGATGTAAGCGTGTCTTCCTTGAGTCGAGACATTATTCAGAGGACATGTCCTCCCATGTTTTTTCTGTTTTGACCATGTCTTTGTCCCTCCAGGGTTTTCCAGGGACTCCAGGGATTCCAGGTGCTGCTGTAAGTGCAGAGTATAAAATTGTTTATTGACAAAATTCTTTTCTTAAAGGCTATTCACACATCTTTGCGTATGTTTGACAGAACACCTCAGAAAAACTGTTCACATTGCATTTTTTCCCCTAAGCTATTAGAACGTTCGTGAGCATATTTTTCAAGCAGAAATGTTTTCATCAGGTGGTTTCCTTGTCAGGCTAGCCATGATGCTACTCTCCTAAAAGATCTCTTTTTGTATGTCCATTGAATATATTTAGGATAAAAATGATTGTTTATGCAGACACAAATACAAACCAACCACTATGTCACTACTAAATGAGTTCCTAACCGAAGTAGCTCATTATAGGAACGAAGCTGGTAAAAATGTTGCTAAAGTTAATAGAGGAGCCATGTCACGATGACTTCCTCTTTTAGAAAGAGCAGGAGTTTCTTAAAGATACAGAGACCCAGTTAAATTAACAAAGTCAGATTTCTTTTAAGTCTTTCTTTTTATTTGATATATACAGTATTTTTATAACAACTCAAGTTACTTTATTGTGCTATAAAATGATACTATGTGCCTGGAAAACATAATACTGCCCTTTGAGTTCAAAAGTTGACTTAGACTTAGTACTGTTTGATCTATGCAGACAACATGTCTACTGAGATTAAGTTTCACTGAAGTGAACGCTGAATGTGTTTGTTTCCACTTATTTTGAACAAAAATGGATGCAACATGGGAAAATGTCTTATAAGTGGGGAAAAAAATCTGTAGATTTTATTCACATTAAGGCATTTGACTATTGACTTAGAACAAGCTCCTATGTCTTACTGAAAAGTCATGTTTTAAGTTAGTGTAGTCTCATCTCAAGTGTCCTAAGATATTTGCATGTAGAAATTTGACCAAAAATACTTGGTAAGATTCTGTGTTTATGCTGAGTGTGTTTGCCTGGATGCACATTTTCATAGCTTCTCTTATTTCAAATTCAGTGTGTGTGAATAAAAATAACCGGTACTGTTATCGGCATAAGACTCCATCAGCATGAGCTCCTACAAACCGAGCACACCCCACCTTCCATTGATTAAATGTTTACCAGCTCTGCCTTTCTGTATCTTAGCAACGGTGCCGGCAGACGCAGGAAGCAGATAGCGCTGTTTTTATCCTTGTTCTCTCTGTTTGCCAGGGCAGCAAAGGGGAGAAGGGGGAGATCGGTCTTCCAGGACAGAGAGGCCTCCCTGGTCTTCCAGGATCTCCTGTAAGAAACACACACACTCCACACTCACACACACACACACACCCCCTCACTTCATGTACCTGTCTGGATTCTTCTCTCTGTGTGGGATCAAATGAAAGTAGTGAAACTCAGCAGTAAAGAAGTTTCTTACTTTAGACTCCAGATCACGTTTGTCTAAAACTGGGGAGGAGTGGAACGTCTTTTTCTGGTTTTTGCGTGTGCAGAATGTGGGAGTGAGAGTGTGTGGTACGGCGCAGTGAAAGGAACAGCAATATTGATGTGTGTGTTTTCTTTTTGCCGTCTGCAGGGCCCTATTGGTCCACTGGGTCCCAGAGGAGCTGTAGGAGAAAGAGTGAGTCAGCAATTAAATCATCTAAACATCAATTAGAATAAAAACATTGAGTTTAATTTTTTTGTACAGAGTTGCTTTATTCCTCATTGGTTTATTTGTAGGGTCTGCCTGGCTTTCCCGGACCCCCTGGTCCTCCTGTAAGTGGGAAACACTTGACCCGTGTTCAGAGTTTACACACTGTGGATCTCCATTATGACTTCTTTGTGTTCTCATCTTCCACAGGGCCCAGCAAGCGAAGGACCCGCCGTACGTATTCAGTTTATCATTTCAGTCCAGTCATGAAACCTAATTTGAGATTACATCTACGTATCTTTCTAGTAGCAGTTCCTTTGCGTTACCTGATGTGTTTTCAGGGTCAACCAGGGAAGCCAGGAACCCCAGGAGATGAAGGAAACATCGGACCTGAGGTCAGATTTTCACTCTAATTGTATCTTGTGAACAAAATCCATGTTAGTCCTAACCTGGCTGTTTCATCCTCAGACTTTACTCTGTCTGACCAAGTGACCAAGTTGTAGGTTTACAAACCTGACAAAGTCGTTTCAGGCCTAACCCTAACAGAGTAGACATAGAAACATTAGGGTTATGGTCCAGACTGCCGGTTTGGACTACATCTCAAAGGAATGACCAGGGAAATGCTTCATTTAATATTTACCCTTTTTTTTAACCATATAAATCCACTTGCATCCACTGGGATAGATTAAAAAAAATAAAGAAAGACAGAACAGTTAGAGACACCATACAAACTTTTTCTATTATATATGTCTATTTAAATTGTTTATAACTGAGTCTGATTTCTGTTGTCACCTGTCGGTAGAATATAAAACAAGTTAAAACTGTTCAAGTCGGGGCGTGCCGTGGTGGTGTAGTGGTTAGCGCGACCCATATTTGGAGGCCTCAAGTCCTCAACGCGGCCGTCGCGGGTTCGACTCCCGGACCTGATGACATTTGCCGCATGTCTTCCCCCCTCTCCTTCCCCATTTCCTATCAGCCTGCTGTCATATAAGGGACACTAGAGCCCACAAAAGACTCCCTGGAGGTGTAAAAGAAAAAAAACTGTTCAAGTCAAGTTAATTTATGCAGCACATTTCAGCTGCATGGCAAATAAGAAAAAAAGAAACAAAAAGTCAGACCAGTTCAGTTGGTCAGATTAACTTCTAACCAGAATTTGCGACATTATCTTGTTGACAGTACAGCAAAAAAGGTTTTCTGTTGTTGTTGACATGTTATGATTTTTTTTTCCTCACCATGTTTGGTTGGAAACTGCAGGGCCCACCTGGACCCAGAGGGGGCATTGGCACTCCAGGGCTTCCTGGGCCCCCTGGTCCACCGGGGCCTGTGGTAAGAACCAAATCTAACCCATGTCGGGTTTTGCATCAAATGATCCTGTTTTCCAGCTGACATATTTATTGTGTTGGATTTTTCTTTTCAACCTTCCTTACTTCTAATTTGGGATTATAAACGCTGATTGTGAACCTTGGCTGACCGTGTAGGGCAATCGGGCTGCTAAAGTTGCTAAAAACAACAACAACAAAAATGGTTTAACTAGGAGATTTTGAGAGAGAGTACATATTGTTTGTGTTCTGTGAAAAGTCAAAAGTACAGAGCCCTGTAAGGGACATGGGAAATGTTTTGTTCTTTTGCGTTACCTCACAAAGGTATCACACTCACTGGCAGTAAAAACTATGTTCTCAATTACACCTGGTCTGTTTTACAGTCGCAGTGACAAATGTACATTTAAAATTGGACATGTGTTTACAACTTTAAACAGCCTCAGTGAAAACGGGCAAAAGTATTGTGAGGGAAGACAAACATAGGGCAAGAGAACACATAGAACAGTAAGCTAACAAAAGTATTGCAAGGAAACAGACGTTTTGTGAGGGAATGTACACACACTGGATGTACACACACACTGGATGTACACACACTGGATGTACATACACTGGATGTACACACACTGGATGTACACACACTGGATGTACACACACTGGATGTACATACACTGGATGTACACACACTGGATGTACACACACTGGATGTACATACACTGGATGTACACACACTGGATGTACACACACTGGATGTACATACACTGGATGTACACACACTGGATGTACACACACTAGATGTACACACACTGGATGTACACACACTGGATGTACACACACTGGATGTACACACACTGGATGTACACACACACTGGATGTACACACAGTGGATGTACATACACTGGATGTACACACAGTGAATGTACACACAGTGGATGTACACACACTGGATGTACACACACACTGGATGTACACACAGTGGATGTACACACACAGTGGATGTACATACACTGGATGTACATACACTGGATGTACACACACTGGATGTACACACACAGTGAATGTACACACACTGGATGTACACACACAGTGGATGTACATACACTGGATGTACATACACTGGATGTACACACAGTGGATGTACACACAGTGGATGTACACACACTGGATGTACACACACTGGATGTACACACACTGGATGTACACACACAGTGGATGTACACACAGTGAATGTACACACAGTGGATGTACACACAGTGGATGTACACACACTGGATGTACACACACACTGGATGTACACACAGTGGATGTACACACACTGGATGTACACACACTGGATGTACACACACAGTGGATGTACACACAGTGAATGTACACACAGTGGATGTACATACACTGGATGTACACACACACTGGATGTACATACACTGGATGTACATACACTGGATGTACATACACTGGATGTACATACACTGGATGTACACACACTGAATGTACACACACTGGATGTACACACAGTGGATGTACACACACTGGATGTACACACACAGTGGATGTACACACAGTGAATGTACACACAGTGGATGTACACACACTGGATGTACACACACTGGATGTACACACAGTGGATGTACACACACAGTGGATGTACACACACTGGATGTACACACACTGGATGTACACACACACTGGATGTACACACACACTGGATGTACACACACTGGATGTACACACACTGGATGTACACACACAGTGGATGTACACACAGTGAATGTACACACAGTGGATGTACACACACTGGATGTACACACACTGGATGTACACACACTGAATGTACACACACTGGATGTACACACACTGGATGTACACACACTGGATGTACATACACTGGATGTACACACACACTGGGTGTACACACACAGTGGATGTACACACACTGAATGTACACACACTGTAGTAGTACATACACTGGATGTACATACACTGGATGTACACACAGTGGATGTACACACAGTGGATGTACACACACTGGATGTACACACACACTGGGTGTACACACACAGGATGTACATACACTGGATGTACACACAGTGGATGTACACACACTGGATGTACACACACTGGATGTACACACACAGTGGATGTACACACAGTGAATGTACACACACACTGAATGTACACACACTGAATGTACACACAGTGGATGTACACACACACTGAATGTACACACAGTGGATGTACACACACTGGATGTACACACACACTGGATGTACACACACACTGAATGTACACACACACTGGATGTACACACAGTGAATGTACACACAGTGGATGTACACACAGTGGATGTACACACACTGGATGTACACACACTGGATGTACACACACACTGAATGTACACACACTGGATGTACACACAGTGAATGTACACACAGTGAAGGAATGCAAACTTATTGCGAAGAAACGCAGAAGAAAACCAATTGCCATGTCCCTTATAAGGCTCCGTAGAAAAGGCCATGCATTTTCATTCATAGCATATTGCAAGCATAATAAGGCAGTCACAAATAAATATGTCCAGTTATTAAAATCCCTACCTGATCTGAAATGTTTTGGTTTGGTGAAAGTTTTAGCCTGAAACTTAGCATCACAAATACAAACCAACTCATTCTGTACTGTAGGAAGCTCTTTACCCAGCCAAGGTTGACAGACCGTTTACCTTTAACTGGTGCTCTAATAATAATAATAAATAATAATCTGTCTTCCTTCTTTAAATAATTGGTTCACGTATTTAGGAAGACGTGAACCGTCTTTGTGTGTCAGGGTGTTAGGATGTTGCATGCAGTGTTTCCTTTTCACATGTTCCCGTTGGGGTTTCATGTGGTGTGCTCATGAGAACTGAGGCCGCTCTAGATGTCGCTCTGCTGTCTTCTAGGGACCGCCCGGTGCCAACAGTGAGGGGAGTGGGGAAGCTGTGAGTGTCTCACTGTCTAACACACAGCCAAATGGTTCCTGGATGCATGACAATTAGAGCGGTGGCAGCATATCTTCCATCAGGATGAGTCACTGCAGTGGAAGTGGATGTGCAGCTTTGTGACAGAAACCTCTCTCTCTCTCTCTCTCTCTCTCTCTCTCTCTCTCTCTCTCTCTCTCTCTCTCTCTCTCTCTCTCTCTCTCTCTCTCTCTCTCTCTCTCTCTCTCTCTCTCTCTCTCTCTCTCTCTCTCTCTCTCTCTCTCTCTCTCTCTCTCTCTCTCTCTCTCTCTCTCTCTCTCTCTCTCTCTCTCTCTCTCTCTCTCTCTCTCTCTCTCTCTCTCTCTCTCTCTCTCTCTCTCTCTCTGTGTTTACAGTGTCCTGCCGCCTGTCCTGCTGGACCTCAGGGACTGCATGGAGTGCCAGGGATGAAGGTGAGGAAGATTAAGAAGGTCAAACAGGACGGAAGCATTTAAAATGGTTTCCTTCTCAAAATGATGCAGTGATTTTGTGCAGCACAACTCAATTCAGTTTAATACAGTTTTAGTCAAAACGATCCAATGTGATACAGCTTGTTTATGCCGTTTCATCAATTTACAACAAATGATCACTTTACCAACTAATGAGTCCAGTTCACAAGGTCAAACTAAGTCCACATCCGATTCAGATCAGATCGTTTGGTCACAAGCGCCCCCGCCAGGCCAGAGGTCTATTCCATGTAGTATATTGTATGTAGCTGCATTTCCAGTAACCATAAAATTGCACAAATTGGAAATACAAAAAATAAATTTGCCTAATGGAAACACAGCCATTTAGAAAAACAACGGACATTTTTTCAATAAAAAGTTTTTGTGAAAAGCTGAGGTGTTCTTCCAGCCGCATGGAAACACTTTGTTCTCATCACGAGAGTCACAATATCAACAGCCGGATTTTACTACTGATAGAAACAACGAAGAAGACGATAGGAAGTGGTTGGGGTTTTTTTCCAACTAAAAAAGAAGAAAAAAAGACAATGTAGAAAATAAAAAAAAAAGGTGAAGCAGACATTCCCACTTTAAACATGGTGTGAAACTGTATATATACTTTATTCCATAAATGAAGTTGAAATGCTATGTGGCCAAAAAAACGATAAACTGAGACCAGCCAATTATTTGGCTAGGAGGATTATGGTTTGTTCCAGCAGATCTGCCACAGCATCACCGTTCATCAAAAGTTGTGTTGAATCCAAAACTCTTCTGTAAAATCACCGACTACTGTTTCCCCAAAGCGGCGCATACGTAGCCACTCCAAAGTAGGCGGGGCTTGTTGCCTCAATAAGAAGCTGACGTCTCCTCTGATTGGCTGATAGATGAGTAGTGTATGAATACATCTCATGTAACTGTCTGCCATGACTTGTAATGACTTAAACAAGCTAATTCATGTGTTATTTTAATTTTGTTTCTTATATAATGGAAATTGTGAAATTGTATGTTTTTTCCCCCCACATTAGCAGAACATAGACGAGGATTTGTAACAGAAATTCAGCTTATTTTGGCACACAAATATTTATTTTGGTATCAGAAACTGACCCGGCTTCTACTCACCCAAACATCTAATCATTGGTCCGCCTATTTCATTTGTACAACTATCAATCAGTTGGTGACAGATGACTGAAGTGAAGAGTCAACTGCACACTGTTTTAGAAGGATGGTCCTAGCGCTGCTAATCAAGCTCATGTATGCGCCAGTCAATAAATCCTCATGATTTTGATGATTCCTGCACTCTCTTTGAATGGTCGGTCCACCAGTAGACAGTTTTAGATTGATGGGTGATCCATAAGGAAATCATTTCTACTTTATTGGACTTTTTCAAGAATCATGACTTCAGCCTCGTGGACATTTCGTTGATTAAAAAAAACTTATTTTCTTAATAAATAATTCTGCCTTTCCTTTTTTTTTCCTTTAGGGACACAAAGGACTCCCAGGTGAGCCTGGAAAAGACGGAGAGCCCGGAGAGAAGGTACGACGTGAATAACTGTTTGTATAAACGACTTCATGTAAGTCTAGTGCTGTTGTAGTTTAATTATCATTTTATTTTTAAAGGGTCAAACTGGAGAAACAGGTCCTCAGGGTCCGCCAGGTCGCATGGGAGATGATGTAGGGAAAAAATATTGAAAAATATATCATGATATAATGTAATAATATCATGAAATTTATACACAGCAGACTAACGATGTAACCATTTGTTGTTTTAGGGGCAAAGAGGACCATTTGGAGCCCCAGGGACCCCTGGAGAGAAAGGAGACAGAGTGGGTTTGTAGCTGATGACTCAGATTTGTCTCCATCGATGCGACCTGACTCCCATCTTTTCACAGGGTGCTCCTGGCTACAACGGTGTCCCCGGACCCACGGGCCCACCCGGAGCTCCTGTAGGCATTCTGACCTCCTGTCACCTCCTGTAAGACGTGAAAGGTCAACATCTGTAGCTGACGGGTCTCTGTTTTCAGGGTGTGGAAGGGGTCCGAGGGCGGCAGGGGGTGCCAGGGCCGAAGGGCGACAATGTGAGTCCTGAAGTTTAGCTCAGAGAAAAAGAAAAACAAAACTGTCTGAAAGGGTAAAAAAAAAAAAGTTTGATATTTAAATATTTCATTAAGGGAGCTGTGGGACCTCAAGGACAGGCTGGTGTCAAAGGAGAAAAGGGAGAAGTTGTAAGTATGTTAATATTTGAGTCTATTTGTTCAGCTTGGTCATTTTAATTCATATTTCTTACTGACCTGTCATGGCGCCACAGGGCGAGCCTGGTGGAGATGGGATGGATGGACTTCCTGGAGATAACGGCACCAAGGTATCTGAAGTCTAGATACCTGTTTTGCATACGCTGAAGCAGAACTATGGTTGGTGTAATCCATGCATCACATTTTGACCCCCCTCAAAAAAAGACTTTCATTTTAGGAGATACAGCCACCGTTTCCACAGTCGTAAACATTTACTTTTCCACTTTCTTTCCAAAAGGTTTCATTTTAGAGGGAAATCAGTGTTTCATGTTTGAGGACGAACAGTGAACTCATCAGACCCTTTAAGTTGTTAAATCTCCCCGTCACACAAATTGTTTATTCAATTTCTACGCAGCTTAAACCAGATGTTTACATACCGCAAATAAAAACACACAACCACCATTGTGTTCATATGTACATGTGATATTGCTACAAAATCCAAATACTGTAAAAAATTACAGCATAAATATGATACTTAATATTACGTAGATAGATGCTTTGTCTGCACCAGTTATGATTCACTCACCTTTGCATTCCAAATGCTTGAAGAAACTCACATGGGGGGAAGGAGTCTTTTGAGTCATTCAGCTGACTGAGCCTTGAACATATTGGAAAATGTTCATAAAAGTAAAAAAAAAGACTCAGCAGGACTTTAGCATAATATAACTCTTAATGTTTTACTCCTTTGACCCCAATAAACATATACATAGGTCTGACCTACATACCAAAATAAGAGACAGCAACTGTTAAGCAATTCTGAAACTCGAAATGATACGATTCAAACATTTCAATAGAGATGTCCAGATCCTTCATGTAAAGTGATCGACTAAATGCTCATTGGTACTTGCTGATGTTCTCAACAGGGAGAGCCTGGCGCACCAGGAGACGTTGGTCTCAGAGGGATTGTTGGTATACCAGTGAGTAAACATTCATTACATTTTGTTTTCATCGCCATATAGTTTCTGATTTTAATCCAACATTTGAGGATGGTGTTACTTTCAAAGCTTGTGGTAATTATCAATAGGTTCTATACGCGTTTCTTCACTGCAGTGTTTTTTCGGCATCATTTCATAACCCTGCCATTTTATGGGCACAGGCATTATAATAGATGTAATTATCTGCTTGTAAACATATGCCAGAGGGTAAAAACCTACACTCCAACCACTTCCTGTCATTGCTGTCGTCTTTTCCGCCGGTTTTGACCACGTGACTCGTCTGATGTTAAAAAAAAAAGTGTCTCCATTAGCTTTTTATGAAATACAGCGATTTACGCGGTGCTGAAAATTCACTTTCATCATGACCTATCATGTGAACAAACTTATTAATGTGTGATTTTAGTTGCTCACTTAATGGAAACGCTGCAATTGCAAAATTGTGCTTGTTCGACATTAGTGGAATATCAAAGTTTTGTGCACATTAGTAATGGAAACGCAGCTGATGTTTGTTCCCATCGAGACGAGACTAAACAAGGGAAATTTCTTTTTGTACAATGTCTTGATCTTAGGGGTTGCCAGGGAAACAGGGAGTAGCTGGACCCCCTGGAGAAAAGGTAAATGAATTAATCATCTTTTTCATAAAGCGTGTTATCGCAACCAGAATTACATACTTACCGCGCCATCCAAACTCGTCCTTGAGGTTTTAGCTAACAGAAGAGAGAGTATGTCAGACTAACTCGGAGTCATGTCTACTGTGGATTTAGGGCGAGACCGGTTCTGAGGGACCCATGGGGCCAGTTGGGCTTCCAGGAAAAACTGTGAGAAACAGTGTTAATTATAACAGACTAAATATGGAAACAGATTTATTCATCTATTATTTTATGTCTGCAAACTGATTCTTTGTTTTGTTGCAGGGGGGGCCTGGAAAAGACGGAGCGGATGGGAAACCAGGAGACAAAGGATCCGCTGTGGGTTTTATTTCTCCCCTGTTCATGTTTTTCAGTTTCCCCAATAGGTTGAAATTGCTCATTTTTATGCATACTTCAAGTTTATTAAGTTTTTGAGCCAAAGGCAATTTTCCAGTGTGTTGGACAATAGGGATTTATTCTGTTCCACACAATTCCATTCTGTTCTATTTCCTATCAGTAATGCTAATAGGATTTGTGAAGTGCAGATAACAGTTGAGTTGTGTTTCGACACGCAGGGTGAAACAGGAAAACAAGGGCCAGTGGGGGTTGCAGGTCCACAAGGAATTCAGGTGAGACGGGTGTCATTTCAGACCATCTCTTTAGGTGACGGTGTGTTTTTGCTGCTACATTGTGTAGACATCAACACAATGATAACAGTTTGAACGCTGGTCATTTCCACCCCTTCACCATAGCTTAGTTTTCAGAATTAGCTTTTGGAAGTATGAAATGGAACTGTTTGTAATATTGCACCAAATGCCAATTCGTATCTGCCTGTAACAATACTGCCAGTCTTCAGAATATTATAAAGTAAAATGATCTATCTATCTAGTTAGTTCCCTAGCTAACTAGCTCAATAGCTAACTCACTATCTCGGCTAGCTAGTTAGTTCACTATCTTGGCTAGCTAGCTAGCTCACTATCTACATAGCTATCGCTAGCCGCTAAAAAAGTGGCCCAGCTAGCTCACTACCTAGCTAGCTGCATAGTGGGAGACTATCTAGCTAGCTAGCTCAATATCTAGCTAGGCTAGCTCACTATACACCTAGCTAGCTCATTACTATCTATCAAGCTAGTTCTCTGTAAATACATATCTCGATACAGTATACATTTCAAATAGTGAATTGAGTTGAAGAAACAAACATTGTAATAATTTTCTAATTTGTTTAATAGAACTGTGCTGTGTTCTATTAGGGTTAGGGTACAGCTTTTAACTAGTACAAAAGCACTATTGTCTTCTAAATGGATCCTATCATTCATCCCATACCGTATGTTTCCTGTACATTTATTCTGAATTTTAATTTACCAGGGTGTCAAAGGAGATAAAGGTGCCACTGGAGCCAAAGGGTTCAAAGGTCATACGGGGTACAAAGGTGACCAGGTAGGAGAAAGAACAATCTTTCTTTGAGGTACTCCAAAAATCCTGAACACAGAAGCGCATTCAACTGCACATTATCATTTTGATTTTATTTTCTAGGGACCAACTGGGCCAGTAGGGCCAAAAGGAAGTCAGGTAAGGGCCATTACGATATAGTTTCTGTGAATGCTCTTTCTGGTATTTAGTTTCACGTTCATCATGTGGCCTTTTCAAAACAGGGTGACCCAGGCACAGCAGGAGACCCTGGTGTAAAGGGAGATCAGGTATTATCCAGATACATTTTTAATAGATGTTCTATGTAGATGCTGTTGGGAACTAAAAGAAGACTTTGTGTTTGGGTGTGTTTCAGGGCCCTCCGGGTGTTACTGGCAGCAAAGGAGAGGTGGGTAGAATTAATGTTTAATGAAAATGTTACCTGGTGAGCTTTTGATATGGATTGAATTTACCCAATAATTGCAATGTTTAACAGTCAAACATTTACAACATTCCAAAGTCATTTTACTGATGTTATACCGTCTATGGAAAGCAGACTGGTTTATAGTGAAGGAACAATCTTACCTTAAAGGCAATAACATTTCCTGCTTTCAGAAGTACAGCTGACTTACGGCTTTATGTTTCCACACCAGCGTGGGGAAAAAGGTCAAAGAGGCGCCACAGGAGCCGAGGGGAGACCCGGTCAGCCGGGACATGAGGGTGTTACGGGTCCTATGGGAGCACGAGGACTGGAGGGAGATCCGGGCATTCCAGGACCGCCAGGTCCCAGAGGGTTACCTGTAAGTCATTTAAACAACTTATAGTTACTGATTTTTTAATCTTCAAGAGCTAAATTCTTTCATACATTTTTAAATAAATAGATAAATAAAGGGACAAGATATTCCAATCAAACAGCGCGTTTGATGGCGTTAGATGTTGCTGTAGGTATTGTAAAGTTTCCTATAATGCATTGCTTGTCATATATTTGTGATTCTCTACACTAAAGGAGAGATTTTTAAATCAAATACAAGCTGATAAAATAACAGCTGGTAAAGAGAAGGTGGTAAACTAACAGGTAATAAAATAAAATGTAGTAAAATAAAAGGTGAGGACAGGAGTTTGAGGCCACTGCCAGGTCAGAACGTATCTAGATCAATAAATTGAGAATGTAGCTTTTTAACTTTCTCAAACAGCAAACACACTACTAGGCCCCAAACCTCCTATCCATGGACTTGGAGAAGGTCCATGGTCCTGCAAGGAGCTTTGATCCAAGACTTGCAGGAGCTTAACAACTGGGCCACTCCAGTGCATGAATGGTCTCCTATGTGCTTTCAGACACCAACATAAACTCATCGTCTGCTATAAAGCAAACCCTGAGAAGTTGAAGTTCTTAACCCGACACTCTTCTCTCCATGAGTACGGCCTGAAATCATGTTAAAGAGCACCCCAAAGAGGAACCAACCAGACCCCGGTAGATTCCAACTCTCAACAGGGACTGGTTGACTTTGTGAGAATGCAAATAAAACTCTAGTTTTGTATATGCAAGGATCGGATAGCCCTTAAAACCAAATCAGGAGTTCCATACATCTTCGGCTGCAACCCTTAAAAATGACTCAAGGTACTTGGACGTACGTCACCAGAACCAAAAACTCCCATGATCCCCTCAGCACTTCAGTGAGGGAAATGATCTGGTCCATAGTTCAATGGCTAGAACAGAACTGACCATGTGCTTCCATGACAGGTTGGAGCTTCCTGTCTAACACCCTGTCCTTAGCAGAGGGTGGTACCAATGTACCAATGTCTGGTATTCTGACCCAAGAGCATCTTCCCAAATTAGAATTTAGACTTACCTCTGAATTGGGGCAAAATACTTGAAACCATCTCTGCAACACAAACATAAGGTTAATTGAAAAACTTTGGTTAAACTCACCACTGGTCGCTTCATATCACAGGGCCCGAAAGTGAGTGATGAAAAGCTTCGAGAAATGTGCTCAGCAGTCGTTGAAGGTGGGATTTGTTCATTTCTTACCTGCATAAAATAAATATCCTGTAATTAACAGATGAAGAAGGTGAACCATTTATTCTTTGTCCGTGTAGAACAATTAGAGGAGTTTATGAAAGAGCTCTTGAGGAGGCCAGCAGCCCTCAGTGCTCCTGGTGCACCCGGACCAGCTGGACCTGCAGGACCGCCGGGACCAGCTGGGGCTGTGGGGGCAGCGGGCGTTCCAGGTCCGACGGGTCCAAAAGGTCACCCAGGCTTCTTTGGCCTTCCAGGTGCACCTGGAACGAAAGGTCAGTGCAGAATTCACAACCCATCCTTCTCATCTTGTGCAATGAACTACTAAGACACGTTCAGGTCTCGCACTGTTTACCAGCACAGTTCCTGCTGTGGTAAATCCACATTCTCCTCAATTCTGTTTCTTTCCATCTTTGCTTCTAATGCTCTGGTTACCTTTGAGAACTACACCAAATGGGAATTTCTTAAAAAGACCCCTTGTACTTTGATAAAGCAAAGTACTTTGATAAAGCATAATAAGCTACATAAAGATGTAGCTTATTATGTAAGTTAATAAGCTGCATAAAGAAATCTTGTTCAGAGGAAATACAACAAAGAGTAATAGTAGAGTTTTTCCATGGCCTCCATGTCTGTCCTCCAGCCCAGGTCAAGTCTCCATAGTACGGACCTTAAACTCAAACAGTGTTTTGTCTCCAATGGGTGCTGGTTGACTTCATCAAAGTCAGCCACCCGTCCACTTGATCAACTTAGGCTTTTTTGTGTCATCTAATCTAAGTGTTGCTCCACTCTGCAGGTGAAGCTGGGCAAAAGGGAGACAAAGGAGACAAGGGAGAGGATGGAGTGGGAACCAAAGGAAGTCCAGGAGTACCAGGTCTACCAGGTGAGACTGGTTTCTTGGCAGAAAACTGTGTCACTCAATGAAACAGTGCTGCTGAGATGGTGCAAGATGTTTAAAAATGTTAAACCTTATTTTTGAAATAAGGTTTAAACAGAGTCCAGCTTTGTGTAATTTACATGTCAAACATACTAAAACATAATCATTGCATATTGATTGTGTTTTTGTTGTTGGTAGATCAGCAGTATGAAGGTGCATAAAGTAACGTGGACCTAAAACAATGCGTGGGTTTCAAAGTTTTTTAAATTGAAACCCTCTGTACTGTGATGCCCTAAATAAAGTCCAGTACAACCAAATGGTTTCGGAAGTCACCCAAATATTAAGCAGAGTCCAACTTTGTGTAATTTAACTCCAGATATGGAACAGACTAAACTAGAGATATTCTCTTCAAAGATGTACAAAGCTGTCACCCCAAAAGTCGAGGTGGTTCTAGACCAGATTTACTGAGGCGGGGGGCCGGAGTGTTTGAGGCCCCTGCCACAGATAGAGGTCAGAGAGAAAACAACAAAAAAACAAAGGTAATATTTTATTAATATAATACAGCTGCAGTTCATTAATATAATAAAGTAGCAAATATATAAAAATATTTTTATAAAAAATATAAATTAAAAAATGATAAACATTCTTTTACAAACGTTTTTATATAGTTAGCACAGGAAGCTCCATTTTTTTCATAGATTGTCTGTCTCATACTATATTGTCACAACGTAATGACAGCTTCAACAAATATGTAAAAACATATTTTTCATTAAGTAAAATCACACACTGCACCTTTAAATGAGCCAAAGAGTCACGTATGGCTCTGTAGATGCAGGCAGCCGAGTGTTGCTTTGTTTTGGTCTAGAATCTACACCGTTTTAACGCTTCTGGTTGTAACGTGACATTTTTGCAAAGTATACATTGCATCGAAAATCATAGATTCCACATTGCTCAATTATTTTTTTTTTTATGTCCAGGTGCACCGGGTCTTCCTGGCGTTGGCAAAGATGGCAAAAACGGCGAGCGCGGTGAAGCAGGAAGTCCAGGCGTCCCGGGACCCGCCGGTCCGAGGGGACCCTCAGGACCGCCCGGTCTGTGCGACCCATCTACTTGTTTAAGCAGACTTCCACCTCTCTACATGGTCAGTGGGAAGAAATCGTCCTCCTCGCACAAAACCCATTGAGACGCCCAAAGCTCAGTGGTCCGGACCTCATCCAGACAGCGGCCATGTGTCGGGACTCCTCACAAACCCAGGCTGTGCGCTTTGTTTCTTGGGAGTCTCGGCCATGACTCAAAGAGACACGGAGAAAAACAGAGGTGGGAGTGGGAGGGGGATAACTGCACAAAAACTGTAAAGACAACCTAGCTTTAATGTTTTCAGAGGGTGATAAATCCTTCTACAGTTGCTGAGCAGCTTCTGGGTCTGACTGCCGGCCTGAAGGCCTGTGGCAAACACCAGCAATAACTATCGACCTCTGACATTCAGCCATTCAGTAAAGACTTGTCGAGACATTTAAAAATCTATTATTTCCACTCCTTCATGTGCGTTGGCCTGTTCAGAA
Organism: Xiphophorus maculatus; assembly: GCF_002775205.1. Lineage (NCBI taxonomy): Eukaryota > Metazoa > Chordata > Actinopteri > Cyprinodontiformes > Poeciliidae > Xiphophorus > Xiphophorus maculatus. The sequence goes on along the minus strand of NC_036455.1, from coordinate 28,219,280 downwards.
GCTCTGGAAAAGATATTCCTCAACTCTGTGCTCCCATTGATTTGTTTGGCCAGCTGTGTCGTCTTTTTGAAACGTCGGAATAAAAGTGTTACGTTCTGAGTGTTTGCACAGTAACAAATTCAAACAGCCAACCTGTGTGCTTTGCAGGATGGTGCTCTCTTAGACAGAGCCGGTTATGATCCGTTTAGGATGAACGTGCCCCCACAATCTCAACATTAAAATGGTTTTGTGTTAAAAAAACAACAAAAACAAGGTCCCTGGATTGTTATAGATATGCTGTCAGTTCAGGATGGGATTAGATAGTTGCCTGGTTACAAAACAGAGCTGACATCATCTTCTCTTCCCTCTTGTTTGCGCATGAAGAATACATTTACTGATCAAATATGACCTTTAAGGAGTCTGCTGGAGGGAAGCGAGCTTGGCAGCCGTTCCAAGGACATCCCTTCAAATTTTAACAGTTCGCAGCTTGACTCAGCAACAATGAATTCAACATGGAAGCTCAGATTGGGAGGAGTGATAGGGCTCAGCATTAAAAAGAAAAAATAACAAACAGGTGCTTGATTTCCATCTCTGACATGATGAACAATTAATGAACTTTTGAAAAGAGATATAAGAGATATAATAGCGATAGATTACATCTATCGCTATTATATCTCAAAAGTACATGGAGCTTTTGACCATGTACAAGAAAAAAAAGAGAACCACTCAAAAACCACAGCAGAAGCTCATGTTACAAAATGAATTATGTTCCAGTCTTTATTATACACTACAGTACAGTTTACAGCTGTCTTCTGATAATTACATTATGCTACTATTTCAAAATATCTTAGCACCAGTTTAAAAGGAGAATGGGAAAATGTAATGCAGTACAACACAAAAATATATTTGTCCAAATTAGGAATAATTTAACAGTATAACTTAAAGTTTTGCTTTTGGGAAATGCCGATGTTAGCATCTAGAAAGTGGTAATACTTTTTGGTTTTCTACTGTTTACAGCTGCTTCTCTGTAAACAGTAGACAGAGAAGCAGCTGTTGATATCTAATTGAAATAGCAAGTCACTGCAAACTCATCTACTGTATGTCTGACTTCTCCTATATTTAAAACGTCTTTATTACCTTTCATAGAAGAAAGACTTTATCCACATCAGCTAGCTAGCATTTACAGCTGCTATCCATGAGCTACTCTGAAGGCAACATCAATCTCATTTATTAGTTTAAAAAAAAAACATCAAATGAAACTAACCATTAAAATGTAAAGACAAAGATAAATCTTGGTATCATAGTTTGCTTAGGTCACATGTGTCAAACTCCAGTCCTCAAGGGCCGCTGTCCTGCAACTTTTAGATGTGCCTCTGCTGCACCACACCTGAATAGAATAATTAGGTCATTAGCAAGGCTCTGGAGAACTGATCTACACAAGGAGGAGGTAATTAAGCCATTTCCTTCCAGCGTTTCATACCTGTGGCACATCTAAAAACTGCAGGACAGTGGCCCTCGAGGACTGGAGTTTGACACCCCTGGCTTAGGTTAACAAACTGTGATAGTTTGCTAAGGAAGCTAAACCTGCTACCTTAGCCTGGTGCAGTAGTAGGTTTAAAGCAAGCTAATACTGTGAGCTAGCTGAACTCCAAACCTTGTTAAGAAAAGCTTATAAAAATGAAAGAATAAATGTTTGATGAAGCCTTTGAGAGTAAAATTTTTTTGGATCAAACTTTGGTATTTGGCTAGCCACCTAGCTTTCATTGCAGAAGAAACCATATGGAGAAAATACAGAAACATGAGAATCACTTTTTAAAACTGGCAAGATAACGGTAGTTTCGTTAGGATACAAATTAAAAGGAAAACTGTACAAAGTAAGTTGGTGAAGTAAGACTGACATTTCTTGCCTCATTTATTCCTATTTTGGAACAATTCAGTATTTAAAAGATGACTAACATTTAAACTCAGTTTATTCAGTCAAGGTTAACAATTAACTTTGACTGAATAAATGGAGACAAACAGTTTATTCAGTCCTGGCTGTTTTTGTGTTAGGGGTTTGTTATGTGATGACTCGGGTTAGGGTTAGGGTTAGGCTGTAGAAAATGAATAGAAGTCAATGTAAAGGCCCCACAAAACACAGAAACTTGACTGTGTGTGCGTGTGTTTGTATATGTGTGTGTTTCCTTTCTGACATGTCATTTGAGTCTGGGAGAATTTCATAGGCTGGGCGTTCAGTCAGCCCAACTGCATGTACAACATCCAGTCAGGCAAAAATCACACTTTTCTGTGTGACATACAGTTCAGCCACTTCCTCTCTCAAAAAAAAGGGAACATTTTGGGAACATTTTTATGCATTGACATCTGTGGTGTCACATAGCACCTTCTGTTCTGCTCTACCAAACCACTCAAAATGCAAAGGAGGGAGATTCTGAACGGTTAATTGGCAGGTTAATGTTTCCAGGTTGCACTGATGCAGTGATGGAATGTACTGCTAATGGTGTTTCATTTCAAAAATCCTCAGATTCTTGTTCCCATGTGTGGCATATTTTTAGCTTAGAGGGACACTTCAGAAACATGCTATATCACTTCTGCTGCCATCGTCAGGAAAAGTTGCAATGTAACACCAGACTGCATACGTACCCTGTGAAATCCGGGGGCCTCGGAGCTGCGTTTTTACATTCTTAAGTCTCTACTTCTTTACATCTCAGGCTAGATTTACATATATTCAAAAGGTGTGACGCGCAATGAGTCATTTTGCTAAAACTATTCATTACGTTTTAAATGAGATGTTGGCCGGGAGCAGAAAGCTCTTACGGCAAAAGTGTTTCTTCAAACTACTGGAGCAAGGCTTGAGGGAAATTGAGTTTTCACTAAAGACATTAAAAAGTGAAACAGCTCTTCAATTCTGAATTCTGAATAATCAAAGCACCAAGTTGAAACACCTGATAGGTTTCAGCTAAACTCACCCACAGCCCACAGATTGAGAAACGGGGAACGTGAGTCAAGAAACCTTTTAAGAAAAGCAAACACCTCCATAAATCTGCATGCCAGACAGGTCAACAGACACTTCTAGGGCGAGTAAAAGTAAAACACAATCATTCCGATTAAATGGCTGTATGTGCAGCTGTGAAGGTTTCTAGAATACACACGAGGAGACTTAATAACGCTGCTGCTGGCATCGAGACGAGGAGCGTACAAGTCACTCTCCGCCCACGCACGATTGCTTCTGGTGTTTGCTTCATACCGTCTGCACCCACCTTCAGCAGCAGAAAGAGACAGAACTTCCATGTCTGAGTAAGCACCATCTGACTGGTGGAAGACCCATGGCAAGAGATATACATAGCAAGCAGTGAGTGACGCGGCGTAGCGTGGGCTGCGGACAGAAAAACCCTGAAAAAAAGCGTGAAGCGTCAACTTTATCGTCCCCTATATGTTACAGAGAGAGAGAAAAAATTGGTTAGTTGCCCTCTTTGCCCCTGATTTGAAGTGTTCCATGTTGCCCCTCCTCCCTTTCCAATCCCAAAGCCTGAAGGAAATGAAGAATCTGACCGGCAGCACCTGTTGCTTCAGTCCTCTGTAGCGAGGTTGATTTGAATGGAAAAATAAAATGTTCTTGATTTCATATGACTGAACAAAGTTCATAAGTTCAGTCACATTCTGTGAGTCTCCATCTCCTTGTTACCCCTTTATGTTTTTGGTGTGGGGTCTCTGGGCCAGGCTGGCGTAGTAGGCGCATTGGCTGGGGTCGCATTGGCCAGGGGGCCCCGGAGGTCCAGGTTGACCGTGTGGCCCGGGGTTTCCTGGCTCTCCCTGGGCTCCAGCCTGACCAGGGCTTCCGTCTTTGCCGTATCCCGGTAGACCGGCTGGACCTGGAGCAACGAAAGGAGGAATTGTACTCAACACTGGAGCAGAACTCCTGAGAATGAGATGAGCAGTGAGGGATCTGGACCTTACCTATGGGGCCGACAGGGCCCTGCTCCCCTCTCTCACCGACACCAGGTTCTCCTTTCTCTCCTCTTGCTCCTTTATCACCTTAAAAAAGGAATAACTTTTTCAATGACTGTGTTTAAATTACTAATATGCCCAAACTTTTTTTGTAAAAAAAAAACAATTTTCCAATTGTGGTGTTTCCGTTAACTGTCTTAAGAGACGAGGCCGATTGGACCCCACAAGATTTTTACCCAATGCGCGGTCCGGCAAGGTTTCACTGACCCAACCTGCGATTTTACAAGGTTTTTTTGTGTGTGTGGTTTCGGGAACTGACAGCCGGACAGGTGGACAGCCCCGCTGCTTCTTTGATATCTGACCGTGACTTTTGCTGCACTCCTCCTGTGCATCACACTAAGACCGCAGAACGCTTAAATAAGAAATGCATGTTAAGAGGTTTGTTCACGCGATAAGTGAATAAAAACTGTGCCGCGCCATCGTCCTCTAATTTCTACCTGTTGTTTCCTTCTCTGTTGTTTGCAACGGTGTTTCCATTTGTGGTTTTATGAAATAAACTAATTTCAATATGGAAAACAAACAAGCCAAACTTCTCACCTCAGTGCCAAAACTGCTCATAGAAAAACAAGCTTTTTCTTTTTTAAATTGTCATGTTTCAATTAAGCAAATTTGTTTTAGAAATGTCACATTGCGCATTTATATGGTCAATGGAAACCTAGCTAATGTTGCGTAACGATTACAAACTCATCAAGTGATTGCTGCTTTATGGAAACGAACAAAACCACAGGCAACGGCTGTGGCTGGAATGCTTCAAAAGGTTGTTTATAAGGCGCCAGAGACTTCAGGCAGAGATTACCTCAGCGGTCAGCGTTACAAGTATTGCTGTTTCGGACTGCGTGTATGTAGGAAGGCCGTAAATGCAATACTTATGGCACTTGCTTACCCTTAGGACCCATGGGTCCCCTGGGTCCTTCTCCACCATTTTGTCCAGGTATACCTGGTTCTCCAGGTGAACCTTGTCGTCCAGGGCTACCTTCTTTACCTGGAGGGCCTGGAGGTCCAGGACGTCCCGCTGTGCTCTTCACATGTGCGGGCTGGATCTGAGCCATGAGGTAAGCCATTTTGGCTAAAGAGAAAAAGCAGAGTGAGCAATTTCCTAAATTCTACTAAAAGATAAAAAGTAAAAAGGCATTAATTAGCTCCCAATGTCTAACGTCGACAAAATAATTGCTTCCTTACCTTCTAATTGTTTGGCCAGCTCCTCCTGGACAAGTCTCCTCATCTGCTCCAGTGACACTGACTCGCCCTGAGGCAGCAGAGATGCTAATGAGTCACTCAGTTGTTAACGCAATTTGGGATTTTTACTTCCATTTCGCTTCCAGGTGAAATTCAGTATATATTTCTATAGACATGACTCACTCTGGGTCCTGGGAGACCAGGGTTTCCTGAAGGTCCCTGAGGCCCCGGGGCTCCGATTTCACCTGGTGGTCCTGACATTCCCATTATCCCTGTGTGGCCCTTTCTACCTGGGGGACCGGGATTTCCAGGCATGCCAGGGTCTCCAGTCTGTCCTTTTTCTCCTTTTGTACCGGGGTCTCCCTGATTTATAAAATAACAGTTATTAGTAAGTGGTTCAAGTTCAAACACCTCTTAAAATTACATATTACAGAAGTGAAGGTAGAGAAATATGTCAGCGTTTGGTTTCAGAATCTGTGTTTGTAGAAAAGGTCTAGATAATGGATACTTAGGTTTCTTAAATTAGCTCCATGAAGCATTAGCCTTTATATTGGTTATCATCCTATAGCTGAAATTTTGGGGTCGGTCAGGAGGTTTGAAGTTTTGAATATTTTACATAAAGTATATAGAAGTCTTTCAATAGCAAGCCTGCCACTTATTTCTATGTATCGCACTACGCAGCATGAGCAAGACTTTTTCTTGGTTTTATCCTTGAATGAAATCTCTGAATTTTGATAATTTTAGATCCCCCCAAGCCTTATGAGCAAACTCACCAAATTTCAAGTCAGTTGATCAAACCCTGTAGGAGGAGTTCGATCAAATCCAGAGGTGATAAACAGCAAAAAACGGGACCAAAATCCCACATGGCTAACTTCCTGTTTGTTGTGGAGCAACAAGAACAGTGGTGCAAGAGAGATTTGTTTAAATCTGGAGAAGTTCTGTAAGTGTACCAAATCTCATACCTCTACTATGACGTAAGCTAAGTGAGAAAGGTGCTATGAAAAATTACGGGCGGCACTGTTCAGCTATTTCTGTATCAAATTTCGCAAAACCATTTAACTACTGAAATGCCCACATAACTGATTTGTATTCAAAACTTGGTGTTTTTTTTGTATATGTTTAGAGCTTCATATATATTTTTCCTCCATTATTTTCAGGAATAATAATAAACTCTCGAGTTATCAGAGGCTTTCGCACCACTTTTGCTGCTCAGGGCAAATTCATTGTCCAGTTAAGGTCTAGCTAGCTAGCTACAAACCCTTAATACTGCATTGTTTCTATTTAGATAGCAGTTCATGGTTATTAATGCTGATGACCTTAATGATATGTCTCTTTAACTAGCAATATGCTAGTGAAAAAGAACATGTAGCTATAAACATTTTTCAATTTTCATAGCTACATTATGAAAATTTATGATTTATTGAAAAATAAATTGTATTTCCAAAGATTCTCATTACAACGGGTAATGAAAATAACACATAATATTAGGTTCACAAGGACCAAGAATTTAATATGTCTGAGAGAAATAGAAATCATAATTCAAATGGTTTTATAGAATCTGTATTCAAATTAGAATAATTCAGCCCAAGTTTGATGAGTTTATATACTGTGGTCTTCATGCTCATCTTAACCTCAGTTGGTGTATTAAAAGAGAATGTTTTGTGTCCCCTTCTGCTGACTGATACCTTTGAATAATGACATCACTTGATCTTTGGAAACCTCTGTGTCCAAAGCTAAAATCTGTTTTAACCTAGTTTCAGTTTGCATTTTAGAAGGTCTTCAATACAAAATGCATATTTTTACAAAGGTGTGCAGGCTTTTTCTTCCATCCAGTGTGTGATCTATGGCATTTGCTATTGTAATATATACATAAGTTACAAAAACAAGCCACGCCCACATAGCACACAGCATAAAGTTAGGCTATCCTCTAAATTCCATCGCTTATCATAATTTATTATTTGTTCAACACAAAAAAATAATGCTCCCAACTATTGTTTTCCCACTGAGGAGTCTTCGTGTGCTTTTTCTTCCACAGTGTATTCTTCTATATCTGGGCGATGCCTGAGTCAGGATTTTCAAAGCTGACTCAGAGTCAGCATCTCGGACCGATTCATCTCGTCTGTGCGTGGGGCGGTGTGGGAGTTTTGTCGTCCACTCTAAGAACGTCTTATGGTCGTTTTCACACAGAACTGCCTCTGATTTTCAGTCTGTGTCGGGGTAAATGTCCCTAAAAGTTTAGATCCTGTTTTACTCGCCCTTGCTCTCGTTAGCTGCTCCTCCATTACAGATGAGCGCAAAACTTTGTCAATACTTTACTAATGTTGAAAAAAACACAGGTTTGAAAGTTTCCATTAAATAAGAACCACAATTAAAATCCCACGTGTAATAAGTTTGCTCATGAGATAAGTCGTTAAATTAAAAAGACATGCTGCAGCCTTGTCCTCCAACTACTTCCTATTATGTTTTTCTTCATGGTTTGCTCCAGTGGCAACATCCGGTTGTTGATCATGTGACTTGTTGATCACACATCATGGCTGTGAAAACGGCAGTTCTGGGAGATAATCCAATTTTGATACGACTAAAAAGCCCCTCCTCATTCTAGCGGCAATTTTTTAAAGTTTTTTTTAATTGTTGGGTTTGCATTAAGTGAATTTTTAAAAGAAATGTTAGATTGTACAATTATATGGTCAATGGAAACATAGCCATTCTTACCTTATCTCCTCTAAGGCCTCGATCTCCAAGTCGACCTGGCATTCCCTGTAAAACACAGCAGACAAGCAGATATATGAGCGGACTATCCAGAGGACATTTTTCATTCTTTAATATAGTTCTCATTAGGAATCCTCACCTGTTTTCCTTCAGGGCCAATGGGACCCGGTGGACCCTGATAATCAGAGCAAAAAGTGTGATTAATCATAAATTGTTGGTTTCTGCCAACCTAAGATAAAGTCAATACTAATCCGGAACTCACCGCAGGTCCTTTGGGCCCGCTGAAACCTGGTAACCCGGGGTTACCTGGTTCTCCCTTGTCTCCTCTCTGACCCTGTTGAACAGCAGAGACACGGCTGTCCGTCACATGGCTCACATGTACGATATTGTACTTGTGTTCAAAAGGATTCAGTGAGATTACGCCTTAGCTACACTCAGCTACGCCCCGGATAAAAAAAAAAAAATCTCAGGAGAAAATCCTCTGGCCAGAGCTCAGAGATTAAAACTCATATTTACAGACACCATGCAGAGCCGAGGACAAGCTAGTGGTCTTTCTATCCAGGGACAGTCACTCACTTTCTAGTCATTTCCCAGACAGTAATGCTGGAGTGACTTAAAGGAACAGCACTATGTGTTTTCCAGCCACATAGTGCTGTTTTATAACACAATCAAGTAACTATGTTGGCTTCATTTGTTATAACAATGTCAAATATGACTTAAAAGAAATTTGACGTTGCAATTTAGCACCTTGAAATTGGGTCTCTGCCTCTTTAAAAACTCCTGCTCTTTCTGAAACTCCACCTTCAGGAAGTCATTATGATTAATCAGGTTGTTTGTGATTGTTTCAGGCCTTTCAGAAACAGAGACAAATGTGGAATTGTAGACCCCTAGTGGGCAGTTCTGTTTTACAAAGAATAAAAAATATTTGCAACTTTTATTTAAATCAAACTCTAGCAAACTGTGAAGAAAAGGAACAACAGAGTTGAATAATTAACCTTTGAAAACATCTTTTTTAAATATTCGTCCATGTGAGGAGGTCTTAATAATAACTGTGTGAAATGTTTCCTGTTGCGATACACATACTGAGGTCTAAGGATTCCCAGTGAGAATTTTCATGTCTGTATCAAGACTTTATTTATGCTGCGACAGACAAAATTCCACATGCATACATAGATTTCACCTTATCGAATGATTCTGACTCGCCAACGACCATATCAATCATCTGATGCACAAGCCAGGAGGCGGTCCGGTTCCACTCATTACCTGTGCCGGGCCTTGTCCTATATCAGCCACAGCCGCTGTCGTTTCTGACTCACTCTGGGAGAAGAAGACTCCTTCCAACTCCAGACATCCATCACAATCTGACACCATGTCTCTTAAGTGTCCTTTAGAGCTTTTAGATGCGCAACCCACACAACATGGCAACACCTTCAAAACTCTGTCTCATATTTCTTATTTTTTTCTAAGACATGTAGAGTATCTGCTGCAGCACAGGTTGTGTTATTTCTGTTTTTCAGCCACTTTAAAGGGGTAGTAATATGTGCTCTCCAGGCCTGTGGTGTCATCTTATAGCACAGTCAAGTAAGTATGGTACCTTCATTTGTTATAAAAATGCTGTTTATATCAAATATGACTTAAAAGAAATTTGACTGCCTAATTAACATCTTGAAATTTGGCCTCTGTCCCTTTAAGAAACTCCTGCTCTTTCTGAAACTTCAGGAAGTGATCACAACATGGCTCCTCCATTAACTCTTCAACATCGTTTTTACCAGCGTTGCACTGAGAAGTAGCAGAAGAAATTCAACCGAGTGTTTGCTAATTGCTGCTGGCTAGTCTGAAGGAGCTGAGCCAGGCTCTGTGAGGCAGAAACTCAAAAAGCTTGGAAACTGAATGGTTGCCATGGAGATGAGAGGATTTCTCAAACATGCATGAAAGGATCAGAGCAACACTCTGAATCAGAATATAGTTTATTGATCCCAAAGGGGACATTGCTTATTTGTTGACAAGCTACTCCCATCCAAAGTGTTTAATATTGCCAAATATAAATATAACCATTAGTGATATCAAATTTAGAACAATTATAAGTCATTTAAATACGACCTGAATATAAAAGAAATTCAAACAGCAACAACAACAAAAACAAGCATGTTGGTTTTTATCTGGCCTGATCAACATGACGTAAACTTTTGATTTGTTGATAACATTTTGGATGATGGTTCAACTTTGTTCTGGATAACAAAGATTTTCTTGTCTTCTAAATTATTTGCAACGTTTATGAAGCGCACCAGAACACAAATGTCTGCCGCTGAAGCTGTAGGAAGTTACTCACCGGCGTTCCAGGGAGTCCTGATTTTCCAGACGGTCCCGGCTCGCCCGGCTTACCCTGGAGTGTAAAAATGAAAACACAAGTGAAGCCGACGGTGATGAAGAGCTGGAGAAATGACCCGAGTGTCAGTTGTTACGACCCTGATCTATCAGTCTGCTTGACTCTGTTGCCGTTGTCTGCATCAAACACTCACCGGCTCTCCTCTTGGTCCAAGAAGTCCCTCGGGGCCAGGAGGCCCTTTGGGGCCCTGCAAAACAACCATCAATGTTTTCAATATGTCCTGCTTTTTAATATCATCCTTTCATTAATGTGAAAACCTCTATGCTTCAAGTTTTAATGACATACTTGTCCAAAAGAATATTGCGTGTCTCCAGCCTAGGGCTTCTTGTGGAACCATGAACAATTGGTCTGTAGTGGGTTAAAATGATGTGATGCAGAAAATCCTCTGTACAGTTTAGATGGATAATAAAATGGAAAGTGTTTGCAGTTTGGGAAGTGTTCACCAGAGGTATTGTATCTTATGTTTTGAGATTTTTTTGTGTTCTCTTTCTGCTTTAAGTAATTGGGAGTCTGGAAGAGTTGGCAAACATTTCCCTTTGTTGTGTTCAGAATTTTTATGAGTTCTGATGATCCGCCCTCATCTTTGCTGGCCTTGCATTTGTGATACACCATAAAGTGGGAGAATTTAATTATCACTTGGTGATAGTCCAGAAAATCTGTTTAAGAAAATATACGCCACCACACAGAAATTAATAGTATTGCAACTAATTACATATATGGGTTTTAAAAAAAAAAAGAAAAAAAAAACAAAAAAAAGGGGTAACGAAGGTTCGGGCAACGTCTCACCAGGAGACCGGAATTGAGGAGCCCCGCCCCTCGCTCTTCAGACAGAGTTTGGGGAAGAAGACGGCGGTTGTCCTTTCTTTCTCTCACTGACTGTTCGTCATTACAGGTTAGTAGTGTGAAGCTGGTGAGGGCTGCCCCCCCTTTAAAAATGTGGAGTAACAATGTATATGTGGATATGATTTGTAATTTGATTGATAGATGTGCTGAAACATTGAAAATAAATAAAGAAAAAAAGGATTTGTTAGGATCGCAGTTAGCTACATTTTAGCTACAACGGTCGCATAACGGCCGTTCTGAAGATCGCTACATGTATTACATGTATCTTTTTTTTAGCTCCGTTCCACTCCCCGATTAAACATTGGTACCCTGAGATACATTGTGTTGTTTTATCTGTTAAAAAGGAGTTATTATTATTATTATTATGATTATTGTTATTATTATTATTATTATTACTATAGACTTTACTTTTTCTCCCTTGCTATGTAATCAATTAAACTGTAGTTTATTCAGTCGGACAGTAGTTATTGAAAACACATTAGAGCGAGCTTAAGGTTTTGTCCATTATTACATCTCCCTCTTGCAGTATTCAACATAATTAATCCTCTTATTTGAGAAATGGTTTTTTTAATGTATATCGCTGCACTCTGGATTGATTGGTGAGAGTTGATACCTTTTTACACAGGTGAAGGCTGTGTGTGGTTTTTTGTAGCAGAAGAAAGGACACAGGAATGTGATTGTTCTAGGAAATGTTAATAATTTCATAATTTCAATAATTTGTAATAAAGACAGAGTTTGGGGAAGAAGGCGGCGGTTGTCCTTTCTTTCTCTCACTGACTGTTCGTCATTACAGGCTCTCCAAGATCAAGGGAAAGCAGAAAGTCTTCAGAAGAAGAAAAAAAACGGAAAAACAAAACAAAACATCATTTGTTATATTTGTCACTATAAGTAGAGACGAGTAACACATTTGCTGTCCCAATTGGTTTCTTTCATTAGATTAAAGTGGATTGAAAAAGTATTCACATCCCTGAGGCTGTTTCATATTTTGGCAAATGTCAGTTTGTTTTTCTTTTATTTTTTTTGATGGGGGGGTTGGATGTTATTTATTGGACCAACACAAAGTAGTGCATGTATGTAAAATTCACTACGTTTCCAGAACCACCTTCACCTGCTGTTTCATCTATTTTGTCTTTTGATGTTTACCTCTACCGGTTTTCACAACTGGGCATTATTAGCTCATCCACACTCAAGTAGATTGGACGAGTAGTGCCTGCGAACATCAATTTTCAAGAGTGGTCACAGATTCAGGTCTGTACTTTGACTGGGCCACTGCATGATCGACATGAGGGGTCGATGTAAGGACAGCGACACAAGTGATTGCCGATACATCTTCACCCAGGAGGAGTTGCTGCAGGTAAACAACTCGATGCAATGTGCTGGGTTTCCTGAGACAGAAACTTTTTAATTAATTTGACAAACAAACTGAGTGTAATGCACTGATTGATAACTAGGATTAATTGCAATGGATTGAAATTACTTTTTTGTGTGTAAAATGCCTTGAGACGACATTTCCTGTGAATTGGCACTTTATAAATGAACTGAATTGAAAAGGTGTATTGATTTTTTTATCTGCAGCACATTGTATAAAAGTTCTGTGTGTATATATGAATAACTTTAACACCAGCTCTACTGAACAAATTTTTCCAAACCTCCTTTCCCGGTTTGCCGTCACGTCCTGCCGACCCGGGTTTCCCATCCTCTCCCTGTGCGGTACAGAAGGAAAAACACACAGTGAGGAACAAAAACTAGCTATAACAGTTACAGAACAGCGGCTATACAAAATAAATCATCATTTACCTGAAAGCTATAATGAAACCTTAAGCCAAGTCCACACTACTGAACATTACCTATTAAATTTTGCCTTCAGGGTGATATTGTGCAGAGATTTCACCTGACTGACGGTTAACGGCAGCAGCTAAGCAGTGCAGTGTCTATAACAACGCTTTGCACCGTCTCTAATAAGATATTTGCAGTGCGGACTGGCGAGGCCCACTGTGGGGCCCACTGTGGGGCCCACTGTGGGGCCCGCCGCCTGGCCGCCGCCCTGCCGCTCCCCGAGAATCTATCAGTAATGAGCCATGCCATTGTTCATGTCTCTGTGGCTCCAAGCTTCCTGCTGGGGTGTGCTGAACTGTGTTAGTGCCAAACCAGCAGGTGTGCTGCTCCTTCTAAAGGAGGGGTGTGTGCGTGTGTGTGTGTGTGTTGGGGGTGAGGGGTGAGTGTGTGGGGGTGTGTGAAGAAAAAGAGCAATGTAACACAGTGTAGCCTGACATCACAGTGCTGCACAGGCTATTCCTGGCTTTAAAACTTTGAATAGGGGCGTGCCGTGGTGGCGTAGCGGTTAGCGCGACCCATATTTGGAGGGCTTGAGTCCTCAACGCAGCCGTCGCGGGTTCGACTCCCGGACCCGGTGATATTTGTCGCATGTCTTCCCCCCTCTCCTTCCCTGTTCCCTGTCAGCCTACTGTCATTTAAGGGACACTAGAGCCCACAAAAAAGACCCCCTGAGGGGTAAAAAAAAAAAAACTCTGAATAGGCTATAATCTCATGGGGACACAACTTTAACAATAGTGAGAAACAACAGAGACACTGAGGATGTATTTCCATTACAAATGTGCGCAAATCTTCATCCATGTTCTGCTAATGTCGAAAAAAACCCAACAACACAACTTTGCAATTGCAATGCTTCCATTAATTAAGAAAGGAAATTAAAATCACATGTGATTTACGTGATAAGTCATTAAGAATCATGGCAGCGAAGGAGGTAAACGGTTACATATCAATATGGTGTTAGAGCGACAAACCCATTTAGAAGCGGCTACGTATGCTGTGGTTTGGGGAAAATGTAGTCAGTGATTTTACAGAGGAGTTACAGATTCAACACATTGGAATGATACACAACTTTTATTAAATGTATGATGCTGTGAAGGTTCTGGTGGAGCCAGCCGAATATTGTCTGAAAAATCAAACCACTTCCTGTCTTTTTTTCTTTGTGGTTTTCTCCAGTAGTAACATCCGGCTGTTGATCATGTGACTCGTGTGATGTAAAAAAAAGTGTTTCCATCGCAGTTTTGCAAAATATATCTGTTTTGGTACGGCCGAAAAACAACCTTATCCTAGCGCAAAAAGGTTTTTACCAAAAAATTTGCATGTTTTTTTTTTAATTGGTGTGTTTCCATGAAGAGTTTTTACTTTCAGAATTTTTATTTGCGCAGTTCGACAGTTATTGGAAACTGAGCTAGTTAGTTAGTGCTAACTACTGTTACAGTTCTAAAACTCATAAAGCTCATTTAAAAAGCTGGAATATCCAAACTAGCAGCTAACTGTGTTCCAAATATATATTTTTTACTACAAGTAATTTGGATAAACATGAAGCTTTATAAAGATAATATGACTAAGCAAGTTCTGCATTCTTTGTATTTTTCCAGTGGATCTTTAACCACATATTATTTGGAGTATATGGACATATTTAGTCTTCATGGTTAAATAAAATTCACAACAAATCCATATTTAAAGCAAACCTCTACATCAAATTGTTGGTTTTACATTTAATTTCAGTTGCTTGTGGTGTAATTATGTTTGAACAAAAAAGAACGGCTTGAATGCTTCATCAAAAGGCCAAAAGTAATGTTCATAGTGCTGTCCTGTACAGTATGTTCATTTTCATTTTAAGATCTGCACATGAAAAACAACTTTTACCTTTTCTCCTGGAGGTCCAGGCTCTCCTCTGTGGCCCTTGAAGCCCTGGGATGAAGCGGAGCGTTAGTCGTTTGGCACTGTGGAACTTCTTCTATCAAATCCGATTAGTGTTGCTTACTTACAGGGAGTCCCCGGACTCCAGGGTTTCCTGGAGGTCCAGGTTCACCTTGTTTCCCCTGGAAGGAAAGAAACAAATGATAGAAATGGTGTCAGTAGAGTTTTACGTCTGTGTACACAATCTATGCCGTGTTTTATAGACGTATTATACCAGATGTTCGTTGGGTTAGTTTTGCCTACTTACAGGTTCTCCTGATTCACCTGGTCTGCCATCTTTTCCCATTTTTCCGGGCTGACCCTGAATGTTTACAAAAATGGTCATTTAGCATCTTCAACTAGTGCAAAATATTTTGTCAGAACACAACACATGAAAATGTTCTTTTCCCTTACTATCAAGCCAGGAAGACCCGGTGGTCCTTGGATTCCTTTGAGTCCCTCTTTGCCCTGGAGAAAACAAACCCGCCGTGGTCACCAGAGAAAAACAAGACATGATTAATAGCTGCTATTACTGCGCGTGCTGGCTGACCTACATGCTAGAGGCTGCACAAAATGACATATGGGAAATGAACATTCTGAGAGGAGAGTACAGCAAATACAGCCTGACCTTTTCTCCAGGGGGCCCTGGGGGTCCAACTTGGCCAGGTTGGCCGTCGTTACCCTAAAGAATAAAGATGTAGTGTCAGTGAAGATCAACAGAAATAGAAAACCATGCTGTAGCACCAAATAAATGTGGCCTATTTGCAAAAAAATCCCAAATGTTCATGTTCTGTAAATACTGATCACTATTTATAAAAAATAAAAAAAAAAGCTGCTTACAGGAGCACCCATTAATCCTGCAGGACCTGGATGGCCTGGCGGTCCTGGATGGCCCTGTGATGAAAGCAGCGATGGTTAAAACACAGCTACCCAGTTCAGCTGTAGTGCCTTAGAAAAGTATTCACAACTTTCTAACTTTTCCACAATTTGCTACAATTACAAAACATCAAGGTCTTGGAATTTTACGTGAGAGACCAACTCCATGTAGAGTATGACTGCCAAGCAGAAAGGAAATGGCAACATGATGTTGACCTTTTCATACAAATAAAATCCATAAATCCCATCTCACCAATCCAATCTGTCTTCAGAAGTCACCTAATTAGTAACACCTATGTGTTTAAGTTCATAACGGTCAAAGAACACACCATAAAAATCAAGGAACACATGGGGGTTAGGTTATAAAACAATATGCCATTCTCCTGCATCTCTAAGATATGTCTGTCTACTAAAGCCAACAGCCTTAGCTATTAGCTTTGGGATGTAGAGCTTCTCTAAACTTTAGTAGAAGCTTAGAGAAGCAATCAAATGGTTCATGGTGCACTCCACAAATCTGGCATTTGTGAAAGATAAGCAGATTGTTGAAATTAATCCTGTTAATTATTGGTCAATACTGTCTGCTGTAATAGCTGCTCTGGTCAGATGAGATCAATGTAATTAAAAATTAGTACTTCACACAGTCTCCACGGTGGCACCATCATCCCTTAGGGATAGGTTTTATCAGGGAAAGATGGATGCATCTAAAATGTAAGAAATTCTACAAGAAAACCCATTAGAAGACTCGTCTAATTGAACAGTACACCCAACTACAAGCAGAGCTACGGTATATATATTAGGACAAACATGTTCATGTTTTAAAATGGCCCGGTCAAAGTCCAAACTAAAAACATATTGAGAATGAATACATCTACATGTACAAAGCTGATGGAGACTGTCAAAGATTTGATTTTAGATTGTTCTGTACTTATTCACTCACACTTCTGCACAGTTTGTCCTTGAATGAATTTCACATTGTCTTCTGTAAATCTCTCTACTGTAATACAGAACAAGCAACCCTTTGTGCTACACTTTACTTTCTCTGTGACAATCTGTGTTGCCACTACCTTGAAGTACAAGCAGGTGTTCATTCTCTACTCAGACAGAGCAAACTCCCATGTCTGCCATATTGCCATGTGCAGTTTGGTCTGACATTGTTGTTTTCAATAAAGAGAAAGAAATACCACCCAAAAGTCTTTCAGCTTTGGTTGCAGCAAAATAGAGTTCAGACTCAGTGGAGTGAACACAAAGGCAGTCCGCATTTTATTATTGTAAAAAAAGAAGAAGCATGTTTTCTGTCCACTTCACAGTTATACAATACTTTGCTTTGTTCTACCAGTTAACCCCCCCAAAAAGACAATATGTGAGAACTCATGACGAATATACCTTTTCTCCTTTGTCTCCAGGACCTCCAGGAGGTCCTTGATCCCCTTTTATGCCCTGTGGAGAAACAAAAAGGCTTAAAAATTGCTGAAAAGGGAATATGTTAAGTTTTGCTAGAGACCTTGACACCTAGTAACCTAGTATATGAATTTTCCGATTTATGATTAACTTGTTAGGTTCTCCCATTGGAGCAATAAGACTGAGGCCACTGAGTAAAGTTACCTTCACGCCATCACCTCCAGGAGGCCCCTGAGGTCCGGATGGTCCAGGGGGCCCCTGTAATAGCACAGAAAGCCATCAGTTTCTACCCAGGCAGACATTGCAGAGCGCCACTGGTAGGTTCTAATAGTTCACCGTTGCCCCCCACAGGAAGCGCAGCTAATGATGCAGACAGAGCCTTGCCATCCGTCACAGCTACGGTGACGAATGATGCCAAAGCTCGGACCTCATTCGTCACAAAGGGTGAATTTAGTGAAGACACATTTATAACACAACTCTTAAAGATGTGAAAAGGTACTATAATAGACTTTAAATCGCCAGGGAGAACTTTAGAATAATGAGACCAGGGTAATGGCTTTGTTCTTACCGTATATCCATCTTGGCCATTTTTTCCAGGAGGTCCCTGGTGTCCTTTATCTCCTGGGACTCCTGGTAGTCCGGGCGGTCCGGGTGGACCTGCGGGGCAGTCTGAGCAAATATCCTAAAGATGCCACAGACAGGTTTGTGATGAAGTGGTTGGCCAGGGAATCCATGTGAATTCTTTTCTCACTAATGTGGCAGAGAATCTCCTTACCTTCAGATTTAAGTCGGATAGATCTGCTGATTTTCCCTGAGAGGCAGCAAAAAGAAAACAGTCATCAACAAAACAAGATTAAAGGCTGAATTCAGTGGGAACATTTATACTTCTAATAATTGTTTAGGGATAAAAAATTATGCTTTCATCAGTACTAACCAGAAAGATGCTTTAGCAATAAGCAAGTAAACTCAGTTTTTCTGTCTCAGATGATCATGCAAATGATTTTATAAAACAAAGTTTTGAAAAAAGGATTTTGTTCAAGGAGGAAAGAAAAGTTGGCCAAACAAACCTGGCCCCAAGTGGGAAAAGTAATCAATCGCCTTTTTAGAATAGAATAGAATAGAATAGAATAGAATAGAATTACTTTATTCATCCCAGCAGGGAAATTATTTCGCAGTTACAGCAGCATAGATCTAGATTTAGATCATGAATCAATTGCAACACCATTTTTGAGAAAGCTGACTTTAATTTCATTAATGTCAGCTTTCACACTTGATAGTCCAGTAGACTTGGTTCTATTGGGAACCAAAATTACAACATTGTTACATTTTCAGCTGGTGAGGCTTAGGGTTAGTTAGGACAATTTTGTAAAATGTTTTTGGTCTGATTGCGCATTCATACCTCCCCAAATAAACCGGCACCTGAACTAAAACTGACTAAAGAGGGCTGGTGTGAATGCAGCCTAAATTGGACCACTTGAAGTAGGCCATGATATCTCCAAAAACAAACCATCATTCACCAGTCTAAAGAAATTCAACATTTACTTGTTCCTTTAACTTTGTGACAAACTAATTGACGGACGGACACAACTTTTAAACAATGGAATATAGAATAAAGTCTAGAATGATAATTTTTTTTATATTACTATTTTCTTTTTTTGTCCCTATTTACAACCTTTAGAAAATACTTACATTTATTTATATACTGCCCCGAATGTGTAGAAACCATGATTCAGAGTTGAACCACCCAAAATAAGGTTACATCATAGAGCTAACCAGCTAAAATAAGAGAATGTTACTCTGCTCAGCAAGGAAAGATCTGGGAGCCCAGAAAGGGCGAAATGGGAAATGCTGTACCAGTCTTCCCCGGATGATAGGAGTTTTACTCTCTCTAAAGAAAAAGCCAGATGATACTTGAGTCACAGCTCTTTGAGCTCTAAAATGAGAAAACCTACAGATTGAGTCATGAGTGCAAAAGCACTTAACATGCAAACTCACAGGCTCTCCTTGAGATCCCTTTTCTCCTGGCCTTCCTGGTAAACCCTTAGTTTGGAGCAAAAGCAAAAAGTTACATTTTTAATTAAGGGTTATCTGGAAACGACCAAAAAAAAAATCATCCACCAAATTAAAAAAAACCAGACATGTTAGATCAAAACAAAATTTCTGCATTATTCTTTAGTTACTCATTAGAGTTAAACTTACATTGTGCCCTGCTGGACCTTGAGCACCTGCAACTCCTGGTTGGCCTCTCAACCCCTGAAAGGCAGACACACAGACTGAAGACAGACAGCAGAAAGACAGACATATTCTGTAATCTTCATCTAGTGAATAACTACCGCAGGTCCTGGTTCCCCATTTTTCCCTGGAGGCCCCTGCAGAGACAAACATGGTAACATATGGATCTCTGCGATTCAGTCCACTGAAGGTGAATCATTTCAGCCCAGAATCATGTTCTCACCGGAGGTCCCTCTTTCCCTTCCCCTGGAGAGCCCCTGTCCCCAGGTAATCCAGGGGGTCCGCGTTGCCCAGGTGGGCCCTAAGGAAAAAATAAATATTATATTTTATGTTTAGTTAGCAATGATAAAATACCACAGTACATTTAATGTGGACCTGAATAGAATAGAATAGAATTACTTTATTCATCCCAGCAGGGAAATTATTTCGCAGTTACAGCAGAATAGAGACAAGACACACAACATCCACCACTGAGTAGCAATTGTAGACAAAATAAAATAAAATATGACATGCTGTCAATATAAAAAGCAGCTTAGAGCAGTCCTTGCAAAGATTCAAAATGCAGAACAGAATGTATATGTAAATATATGTACAGCAGTGTGCCACAGTGCAGTTGTGCAAAATTGGACTGATTAGTGCAGAACAATGATTTAGCTTTTATTGTACAGTGAGATGGATTTCCTGTATCTGTCCCTACGTCTGTCCACTATGTGGTGGAGAGGGGGCTGTTTATTGTCCATCATAGACAGAACCTTCTTCAGTGTCCTCCTCTCCACCACAGTTTCCAGGGACTCCAGCCTTAGTCCCAGTACAGAGCCAGCTTTCCTGATGATTTTGTCCAGTCTATTAGAGTCGCTGGCTCTGATGCTGCTTCCCCAACACACAGCAGCAAAGAAGATGGCGCCGGCAACAACACTGTGATAAAAGGTCTCCAACATCTTGCTGCACACATTGAAGGATCTCAGCTTCCTTAAAAAATAGAGTCTGCTCATCCCCTTCCTGCACACAGCGTCAGTGTTAGATGCCCAGTCCAGTCTGTTGCCGATTACAACTCCCAGGTATTTGTAATCCTCCACCTCCTCCACCACTTCCCCTTTGACCTTTAGTGGCCGTGAAGGTATCTTCTTCCTTCTGAAGTCAATCACCATCTCTCTGGTCTTACTAATGTTGAGCCTCAGGTGATTCTGCTCAGACCACTCCACAAAGCTGTCCACCAGTGTCCTGTACTCCCCCTCCCCTCCATCCCCTATACACCCGACAACCGCTGAGTCATCAGAAAACTTCTGTAGGTGACATGATTCAGGGTTGTACTGGAAATCAGTGGTGTACAAGGTGAAAAGAAAGGGAGAAAGCACAGTTCCCTGTGGAGCTCCTACGTCACTGACCACCACATCAGACAGGACACTGAACCCTTACTCACCAGAAGAGGAAATATACATATGATTATTTGATAAGTTTACCAAAATAAGCTTTTCTTGCTGTAGACATGTAGGTTACTTGATTGTCCACCAGGTGGTGCTGTAAGCTACACCTTTTGGTGTGGAAGTTGCTACTCCAGGAAAAACATTCAAAACGAACTTTTTCCGGTAAAAGATGGATGTTCAAATTACCATCGAACCACCGAGAGGCGGCACAGAGATGTAAAAAGATATTTCAGTTGGAAATATCTGTTTTCTACAACATATTGATAAATGTCGGATTCTTCAGGGCACCGAGTGAGAATGAAGCTTTCAGTGATACACAGAACGGCTAAGCTAAATTTAGCAAAGTCGTTTTGTTTGATCACTTTGAGCTGCTGAGCTCTATCCCTCATGGAAGATGCTGGATGAGGAAATGTTTGGAAGCCTCAACGTTACTGTAGGTTTCTACTTTCACAAAGGAGTATGCATTTTTTTTAAATGCTAACTAAGCTAACTGCTGAGATGCCAAATATGCTAGGTGCTAAACAAAGTTTAATATGAACCCTATATCTACACTGTTTCGAGATTAAATAAAGTACAACAAAATAATCTGGATGCTGTTCTTATGTAATAGTTTTGGCAAAAACTAGAATCACCAGGTGAAATATTTTATCAGTAAATCTCCATTTTTTTTCCCACCCATGCTGGGTTTTTTATGTGAGGTTTAGTTTCTGCAAGTATTAAAATCAGACTTTTAATACTCTGCCAATAAAGTCATAATCTTATCAGAAGTTGTAAAATTATGAGAAAAGGTCATTTTAATGAGATCAAAACCGTTACTGATGATAATCTGGTGCTAAAGTCATTTGTAAAACTGACACCAAAGAATAATTACACAGCTACATTAACATTTTATTTTTAATTATTTTCTATGGAGAATTTCCCATAAAGACACAATTTCATTCTCCAAATATACATCTTTATTATGGTAATATTATGACTTTATTTTTGTAGTATAAATATTGCTTTATTATTACAACAACAGTGACATAATATGACTTTATTACTATGACTTTATTCTCGTAATATCACTTTGTTCTAATATTACTATCACCTTATTCTGGTAATATTGTGACTTTAATCTCACATAATTAAGACTGTTCTCGTATTATTTTGAGTTTACTGTCATACAACTTTAATCTCTTAATACTATGACTTTCCTCTCATAATATCACTTCATTCTCATTTTCTCATTCTTGTAATACTATCACTTTATTATTATTATTATTCTCATAATATTATGACTTTACTCCCCAAATGAGCCTGGCCCTAATGTTCAGTTGTACGTTTCCTCATTGAGACTAAATATTCAGTTTCCACATAGAAGGAATACGGGTGTGGGTGAAAAAGTTGCTGCTCTTAAAAACTTAATTAACAAAATGTTTTTAAATCACTATACCTTGACTCCAGGTAGTCCTTGATTCCCTGGTGGTCCCGGCTCTCCCTGTAGGGTCACAAATAAAAACAATCAAACTGTTTGCACTTACTAAATTACTTTTTCTTCTTTTTCTTTTTTTTTTTAAAATCAATAACTTGAGCTCGTTGCCAAAATCTCCGTCAGGCGTGTTGCTCCAGTGGGGCCTCCTGGCAGCGCCTGGCAACAGTAAAACAACAGAAGTGCTGCAGGCCGCAGTTGTTGTGCTCCTGCGCTGGTTTAATGCGATGCGTCCTTCCTGTTTGCGCCTCGTCAGCAGGACAGACGCATGTCTGAAGGAACGTGTTGTGGTGTGCAACTAAATCTGCCACTTAGGCTCGTTTTCTGCAGAGACAGATGTTTGTGTTACTGTGTGGCTCGACAAGCAGAGCCACACATGTTTACAGGGAGGAAACATGTGGAACACAAAAGGTTCAGAAGTGCAGCATGAAGCATTTTGACTTAATTTGACTGTGGATTAATGTTCAGATCTTAAACTTACTTAAAGAAATAGCTGAGTTGTTTGTATTATTATTATTATTTATTTTGAAAAATACTTTTTAACATTAAAAACTCAAAGTTAATACATTCCCTTGCAAAATTCTTCACATCCCTTCATATTTATCACACTTTTTTATTTCCACATGTTTTATTAGGATTTCCTAACGCAGACAAAAACAAGGTAGCATTTAATTGGTTTTCAATTTTTTGTATATACATGGTGGACCCAAAGTCTATTCGCAAAAGAAAATACGCGACTAAATTATTTGCGCAGAAATCCACCTAGTTGTGGATTTTTTTCTAAAATATTCCAAAGAAAACAGAGCCGAAGCTGAAACACCTAGCCACAATGCTAACTGCCATGCTTCTAGCTGGCATTTGCCGATCCAGGAGAGCCATTTATTGACGCCAACTGGCCATTCATCCTTCCTGCCACATGCCATCTCGCTGTACAATAAAAGCTAAATCATTGTTCTGCACTAATCAGTCCAATTTTGCACAACTGCACTGTGGCACACTGCTGTACATATATTTACATATACATATCTGCATTTTTTGAATCTTTGCAAGGACTGCTCTAAGTTGCTTTTTATATTAACAGCATTTTATATTTTTACAATTTATAGCATTTTATATTTTATTTTATCTACAACTACTACTCAGCAGTAGTTGTTATTGTGTCTTGTCTCTATGCTGTAACTGCGAAGTAATTTCCCTGCTGGGATGAATAAAGTAATTCTATTCTATTCTATTCTATTCATCCAAGATTGGAAATACGGAAGACTGTAGATGCTAGCTTCTGTGGTAGCACTAAGATTGTGCTACTATTGTGGGTATTATTAAATATTAAGATATATTTGGTGTTTGAATTATGAAAATAGACAGCTATATGTGTCTTTAGAGGGGGTCTCAAGTTTTTTTAGACTTAATTGTGGTTGACTGTGGTCAGCTTCCCTGTAATAGCTTCAGGAAAGCATCTCTATATGATGGTGCTACCAATATGTGAACCATGTGCAGATGGTGTGTTCAGGGACATGTGTAACGTTGGTTTTCTAACACACGACACTCTTCATGTGGGCCAAAAAGTTTATTTTTCATCAGAACAACTAAGTCCTTGGACTGTAAGCTTGGACCTAATTTCATTTTATTTTATTATTGACTCTCTCTAACTAGTAAACTACAATTATACTGAGATTCAGCCGAACACAGGTAAAGATGTCAGATTAACATCTGAACACAAACACTCGTCACACTTTTCTTTGCACAATAATACAATTTTACTAACTATCCTGTGTTGGTCTACCACAAAGAAAAAGCCCAATAAATGACATTAAAACTTTGTGGTTGTGATATGTTTATGACTGGGACCTTGACGCATTTAATTTTTAGGAATTGTTTGCATACATTATAAAATTTAACACAACTTCTCGCACTCCAGCCAGGAACTTTTGTGTTTTGTTTCCGGTACGGCTGTAAATCTGACGCACAAGCAACATCTGCTAACAACAACAATGGATGACAAAGCTGCTTCTCTTTAGCCCACTAGCGGTTCATTTATTCAATAATTTAGCAGCAACAGGGTTTTTGAATTGAACCTGCTGCCTACTTTGTAAATATATGGTTTAATAATTAATTACTGTTAACTCGATTTTAATCGGGTCCCACCACTAGATATGATGCGTGCAACTTCAAGGCGTGTGAATACTTTGCCAGAGAACCGTAACTGTGATAAGTCAGAATATTCACTTCAGAGATTTCAGCAAACAAAGATAAATATGTGAAGGCTGGATTTAAATAAAGTTTAATGGCCTTTTATAACCAAAAGCTTTTCATTTCTACACAAGCATGTCTGACTTCATGTCCATGCTTTCATTAAGGCATTATATATAAAACAGCAAATAAATGCTAGATGACTCAGCATAACTGAGGCAACACAAAAATAATAAACATCCACTGATATGTGTGAAGGTGGTGAAACTTGAGGATTAGAAGGACCTATAAAAATGTCAGTCATGACCAGCAACTTGACCTCAACTTAATACCAGAGTTTGGGCAGCAGCAGCTTTGTGAGGGTAAATTTAAGTCGAATTGACAGTTTATACTGTAGTTTATGAAGAACCTGGTGCAATGCCAGCCTCTGTTCTGCAGCAAAGAAATCATTTGATTCATTCTTTGAAAATACATTTAGGTAAAGATTATGGAAAGCAGCCAGCTGAAGACTGCAAACCGACATTGATATGCTGGACCTGTTATTTAATTTAAAAAGTTGTTTTCAAGACTTGAGACGTCAGAGAAGTGCTGGTGACAACATGGTTTTTATTTTTCTAGTTTTTTATTGCACACAGCAGCTGAACCCTCCCAGTCAGCTGACTGGTGAAACTCGAAGAAAATGAAATAGAGTTAATCACAGGGCTGTAATTAATCACAATATTGTAATCGAAAACCATACAAAATAAGCAAAATGTTCAATTTAAAAATTCTTTTTGCTACTAACTTATTGAATGAACAGACATATGAGCTAATGTAGAGTCGTGATAGTGAAGCAGAGGGGTGGGAATCGATTGACGTGGACTAGAGTACGGAAGTCAATTTTGCTCTTCACAAAAAAAACTTCCAGAAAAGTACAATGTAAGAAAAATTTAAAGAAAAGCAATTAATTGTACAAACATTTCTGTGAGCTCTATAACGCATTTTTACCGTGATTTGACAGTTCATCCTGTTTCATTTACTCACATTTCTGCTAATCTAAAACTGAAATTTAAGGTTCTTCGGAAGAGCTCCTGGCACACTCACAAACATTTCTATAGATTAAAAACTGAAATTTTATGTATTTTACCATGTACCTCACATTGATATAAAGTAGAAAACTCGAAAAGCTGTAAACTGGAAAACCTGTTCAAACTTAACAGAAAATTACCTCACGTTTCTATGGTACATTCACCCTTTTTTACAGTGTACATTTACTACACTGTAATAAATATTGTTGGAGAAAAAGCACAAATATGCCAGGATATCTGCTGCAAAACACTCTTGAAACACTTGAAAGAGGAACATCTTGTTGTGATTATTATTAAATTAATAAATGAATTAATAATCTTACGTTTTGGCCATCTTTGCCCTTCCCAGGTGCTCCAGGAGGTCCGATGATACCAGGCTCTCCTGGTGGGCCTCGGGAACCAGATTGTCCTGGTTTACCTTGCTCTCCCTATTCCAAACAGTTGAATCGAAAGAAGAAGCAAAGTTACTGTCTGCTGTGAGCTCTTACAGGGAATCAGGTGCTCCAGATCTATTTATTGCATTGCATTATGAATTCAGTACGATTTCCACTCCTTTCCCAGCCGATTTCATCTCTGATGACTGATTTTCATCCCTGACTCAAAGTTTGAGAGCCAAACTGTGACATCCACTAAGAGATAACACACATCACAGCAGGTGAAATGAGAAACTGGAACATGATGATGTAGTTTTAATGTCACAGAAGAACCCGGAGGGACAGTAAATGCTTTAGAAAACAAAAAGAGAGCAAACTGTGGACGTGTTCTGCGTCGCTAACGTGAAAAATCCTCCCCGCTGCTGATGTGGTGAAACAAATTCAAGGACTGGCAGAGAAACAGAGGACATCCAGCCCAGACACAACACACTCACCTTATCTCCTCTCTGTCCGGCTGGACCCGGAGGCCCAATGATGCCTGGAATACCCTGTAAAAAAATGGGTTGTTTCAAACTGAATCGATTTTCATGTTGGAAAAGAGATTTGGAGTAAATGTAAAAAGCTATTTACCACACTTCCTGGTGCACCGCGTGGTCCCTGGGATCCTGCCGCACCAGGTGGACCCTGGGAATAAGCATAAAAGTGATGACTATATGATTAGAGCGCAGTTTATTTCTCAATGTAAGACTTATTTTAGAAAAAAACAGCTTACAGGGTCTCCTACACGGCCAATCTCCCCTGTGAGTCCGGTGTCACCCTTTGGACCCTAGAAAACCCCAAAAACTAATGAGAAACAATTCATACAAAATGATGGAGCTATATAAAAATACGGGGTTCTTACAGTTGGTCCTAGTTGTCCTTGGAAACCTTGTTCTCCAGGTAAGCCTCTTGGACCCTGAAGGGAAACATCGTATTTTAGCAGAGCTGCATTGTAAGAATTACAGTAGCTCTAAATAAAAGGCATTCAGGGTCTTATATATGGAGAGAGAATGGTGCCACTTTTTTTTAACAAATGAATGACATTTAAATAACTATTTCATAAGTTATTTATTTATTGTATTTTGGCACTCTTCACTCTCCATACAGCAAAGGAACACGGAGTAATTGATTAAATCTTGAAATAAATATATGTCATTTTTAAACAAAATCAAAACATTTAATAGAGGCACATATAATTAATTCAAAATATAACAAATTAATTCTGCATTGTCATCTGTTTAAATTAGTAATGACCCGTTTAAATAATGATTTCACAAGTTATATTTTTGTAATTTGGCAATTTTGACCTGCCATACTCAAAAACTTTTGCTGCTTTTCATCCACACCTAAATACAAACTGTAATATCATACAAATATAACCAAATGCAACACAATAATATGCTCTTTTCAAATGATGATTGTTTTTTCCTTATTGAGAGAACAATCTAAACAAACAAAACTATCTGCAAAAGTTTTCACCCCCTACACCTGAAAACTGCCTGCGCCGCCCTGGGTGACGACTGCCGCCATCAGGTGTTTGGGAAAACTGAAGTATCACACTGGAGCAATCTTCGCCTACTCTTTCTTCCAGAATTGGTTCATTTCTACCAAACTGGAGGGATTTTTCTGAGTGTGAAGGACGTGTTGAAGGTCATTCAACAAGACCTCAGTGGGATTAAAGTCCAGACTGACTAGTGGAGTCCAAAACCTTCGTCCAGGCCATTTTTGAGCCAGGTGCCATCTCACGACAAAAAACGATTTGGTTGCTTCAGTCCGTGGGATATTTTCATCCAGATATGTTTTCAGGTAAATCTGAGAAGGACCTCTGTGTTCTTTCCAGTCAGCAGGGACTTTGGCCCTGGAACTTCCTCACGGATGCCAGTAATATCGGATCTCCTTCTTGTTGAATCAAGATACCGACCTTACCGAGGACAGCTTTATTTTTCCACTTTTTGCATTTAAAATAAGTTAGGATACTGTGGGAAAGCCCAATACTTTTGGTCACTCATTTCAGCAAGTGAAACTCACTCACTCTATGGCTTTGTTACATAGAGAGTGAAATATTTAAAGCCTTTATTTCTTGTGATTTTGATGATTATAGGATTATAATCATGACAATAAAGAAAAGCCAAAATCCATGTCTCAGAAACTTTAAATATTAATATGAAGTTGAATACGGGAAGCTCATGGTGTCACACCTTAATCAGCTAATTGACTCAAAACACCTGCAAAGTTTCCTGAGCCTTTAAACTACATTTCCATTACAAATATCTTGCTGATATTACGCTAATTCCCTTTTCAGATGAAAGTAAAGTTTGCATTTGATTTGGAAATCAGTGTCCCAGAATCTGGAGGGGAAGATGAGAGGCACCAGAAGCAACGGTCCAGATGACCTTTTGACCTCTATGGATCTAACCTGAACTTCCATTCCATCTCAGTAGAACCACGCTGTAATTCATGCCAAGTTAGACCCAACCAAATACTGAATGCAGAGATTTGAATACACTTTTCACAAGCTCAACATTTCTGACTGAAATGTCCTTTTTTAAAAATCTATCTTCTCTCATATTCCAAGTCGCTGAGGCAGGGAATTTGGAGCTTTCATTCTGTGAGTCAAAAATCAACAGAATTACAAGAAATAAAGGCTTGAAATATTTATCTCTATGTGTAATAAATCCATATTATATTTGAGTTTTGCTTTCTGAAATGAGTCACAGAAAATCTACCTCTTGGAGTAACTTCAGTAAGTCTCCCAGCTAAGACTTTATAACCCTTTGCAGACTGATGAATGTCAATAAACTTTTTATCTTGAATTTCTTAATTCGAGGGCATAATGACTTACTTTTCAAGGCCGTTTAACCAACTTCATGTTGTCGATTTGAGTCGTTTCCTGGCCGTAAAGGTCAAGGAGTAATTAGCTCCAGGTGTTACTAGAGGAATTGAACTTCGTGTTCCAAAAATTAGAGCCAGAAATTGTTGGTTTTTTCTCCTTAATAAATGAAATCATCAATCTAAAAATGTTTTCATACTCATTTGAGTATATATATATATATATATATATATATACCGAAGAAAAGAAAGAAAAGGAAATCTGTAAGGTTGATAAATAATGTTTCTCACTGATATGTAATTAATGTAATCTACTACAAAGTATAGTGATTAACACAGGTACAATTTGTTTACAGTATTTTATATTAAAGCTCCACTAACAGTGATGTGTTAAGCTGACATAATATACAAACTAATTAACTGGACAGCACATGATGTCCTGAACAGCTTCCAGGCTGCTGAGTTTGTGACAATTTTATATGTTGAAGAAAAATCTCTCTGCGACAGACTGGTGACCTGTCCAGGGTGACCCCGCCTCCCGACCCCAGTAGGGACAAGGGTGTTAGAAAATGGATGGATGGATAGAGAAAAATCTCTGCTGACATCTAGTGGATATGTGAGCACATTGCCAGCTGTGCTTTTTACTATTTTCTTAGAGAGAAAAAAAGTGAAAAGAAAGAAAGCATCACCAATTCTCCTGGTTTTCCTTGGTCCCCTTTCTCCCCCTTCTCTCCCGGCTTCCCCTGTGAGGCAAGAGAGCTGAACATTAGTTTAAAATTGCAGCACAAAGTTAAAGCAGAGACGTGTTTTTAAGTGTAAGCGTCTACTCACCGGCTCGCCAGGCTCTGGGATGACATTAGCGACCTGTCAACACAACGCATCACAGAATATGGTAACTTAAACTGCAGCAGAGGCTTGAACTGCACATGGAAAACAGCTGGTGGTCGACTTACATTTCCTGGAACTCCAGGGAGTCCTCGTTGTCCAACTTCACCCTGAGGCGAGAGACGGCATGTTCACAGAGTCCGCATGCTAACTACCTCAGTGTAGCCACTACAAAGCAACATCCACAGCGGCCATCTTGTAATGTTTCCCAACATTTACCTTGTCACCCTTTTCACCTTTTGGCCCAAATGGTCCCTCTGTTCCTCTTTCTCCCTTTATTAAGAAAAGAAGAGACAAATAACTGAGTTTCCACACATTTCTGGCACATCAGTTTCAAATGTACAAAAGGGAAATTTAAACGTTTTCATTTTATTGTCAAAAATAACTTTTCTGTGTTACAGCTAGAAACAATGTTTACAATACGACTTCAATTGAATTCACAAATCAATATGATGTGACATCACACATCTAACCCAACCATTGACATCAATCAGCCCCAAGGAATAGAAATGGTACTCCTAGATTGGCTGCTTGGCAAATACCAGCTAGTAGCACATCAAGTAGCATAATAATCAGGTTATTTAGAATAGAATAGAATAGAATAGAAGTACTTTATTCATCCCAGCAGGGAAATTACTTCGCAGTTACAGCATAGAGACAAGACAAGAGGTTCCCAAGCTGCATTTTACTTCAAATATTTTAGACGTGCTCTACGAAAAAGTCTGCAAAATGGCAAATTTCTGTGAATATTTGGATTCACGTTCCACAAAAAAGTCTGAATACTGAAACACAAATACCAAACCACAAACAGGCAGTAGTCTACTCTACTACCTGCTGTTTTTGGGCTGCCCTTACCTTACTCGTATTTGGATGAAATTCAGTAATAAATAATATGCAAGGTAAAAGCAAATGTATTATGGTGCAGCAGTCAACAGCAGTGAACCAGTACTGGTGGTATGTTCTGTTCCATTACGTCTGTGCTCCAAACTGGGAGTAATGATAATGGAAAGCCAAACTTAAATCAACTGCTATAATTGGTGTTTTTAGGCTAGTTGCTGTTAGCATAATAACTTCTGTTAAGTATTATCACAAGTAATTTTCCACCTAATACTGCAGATAACTTGTCTAGGTTTGGACAAAAGGTCTTTCATTCAGTTCCAATCATTACTTTGGTGTTAATTCCTACCGGAGTCCCTCTGTCTCCTCGTGCTCCATCAGCACCTGGTTGACCGGGGGCCCCAGCTTCTCCCTGTTAAGAAATTTACATGACATTAGAAAGCACATTTCTGTTTCAATGAAAGTATTTCATTGAAGTCCTAAATAAGAAAGGGTCTGAACTTACCCTCTCCCCTGGAGGACCTCTTGGTCCAGGAGGCCCTTCATCACCCTGCAGATAAGAGACGTAGCCACCAAAATGTCAGCTTTGCACATGGAGATGACATATGCCACCTCCTGGGGTCACACGTAATGTGGTTTCCCTCGGTCTATGCGTGTCCCAGGGTTAGATGAAGCAGTGGTACCTTAGGTCCAGGCTTTCCAGGAAAACCGTCTGTTCCCCGTTCTCCTCTGGGCCCCTTCGAGGACAAAAGATCAACATTAAGAGAGCACCCATTTAATCGCAAAAAGCTCTTTACAGATAGACAATATGCCACACGTAAGTTCGGATTAAAAATACGCTGATCAAATGCTTCACTTTTGGAAAAGCCTTTGCCCTATGCAGATTTCACGTTTTTGCTTTTCTGTGACATTGAAATGTTTAAAAAACGAAAGAAATCTGACAGTCACAAGTTGACAGTTCTGTATGTTTGTGCTCTGATTTTCACCCTCAAAAGCTTTAATGGCTATTTTTTTTTTTGAGTGTTTCCATCGTTTGGCCATCAGGTTTGGGTCTTAAGCTTGCTGAACTGTTTATAGATTACAAAATGGATCAAAATGAATATCAAGAAGTAGATATGACACAATTGTGATCAGCTGTTTGAGGGTTAAAAGAGGAATTTTGAGGCTTGTACTGACCACAGAGCCATCAGTGCCAGCAAGACCATCCAGGCCATCCTTCCCAGGCATTCCCTTAAAAGAGCATGAGATAAATGGTTACAGTAGCTGACGACAAACTCCAACTCTTTAGTAAAGGTTAAAAAAACAGAATGACACGTTTTTAGGATTACAAATTGAACTCACAGGTTTTCCTGGCTCTCCTGGTTTACCTGGAAATCCTAGTTCACCAGGTAGACCCTGGGGAAACACAAAGGAGGTACTTTAGTGTCTATCAGTTGTGCCCTATACATGTTTATTACCATAACAATTTCAGAAGGCAATGTTGAGCACTGATTTTAGCTCATCACTCACAGGCTGTCCCATGTGTCCCAGTCCCCCCGGTGGACCCGGCGGACCGAGCGGACCCTTAAATAAAAGAAGAAGAAATAAAAAAACATTGTTTGAATTGATATTTCATCATGTACCTAACCATTAAAAGTGATTTTTTTATTACAATATTGAAAAACAAATATAACTCCCAACAATTATTCAGGTATAGATTATTGAGGAATAGAAAGTAGACCCCAGGTCTGTAGCTTTCATGTTTCAGGACAAAAAGATATCCTGGCTTTTATCAAATTGTAGCATAATAATAATAAATCTGGCCTAATGGGTGTAAAACACAACAGATTTATTACTCCATATGGCACCCAATGCGACACTTTGATCATTCTTGGTTGAACACCTACTGTGTTTAGTAACATTTAGAATCCAAAGAGCATTTTCTTTTGTCTCGAATAAACATACATGAGCCTTAAAAATTGTTATTTTCCAGTTTATCTCATAAACTGTAGCATGTATTTTCTTTATGTTTATGCAGCCATGAATATATTTTAATCACTTTTATAAACAGGGTGAATAAATTTCTCTGAGCTGAATTCTCCATATTTTAAGGCTTAGAGCCTAAAAAGAATATCTTGCATCACTAGTTTCATTTTCTTGAGGAAACTGTACATATTCTATTGTGGAAATAAATGTACAGCATGTTTTGCTTTTAAACAGAAAATGGTTACATTTTTTTCTCTATTGTTCTTATGCTATGTATTGTTTGATTTCAATTTTATTAATGTTAGATTTAAAAACAAAGTTATTAAGAGTCCCAGAGAAGGGTCTAAAGACCACAGGTTGAAGACCCATGACAGATATGTTCATGTTCCCTCATAGAAATGCAAAACAAAATCAATGACAACAAAGATCCTGCATCTACAAGGCAAATCATCATCCCTGCACCACCATGCTTTACCTAACCCTAACAGATAGAAAGAACGCGCATATGGGCTGAAATAAGGATAATAAAAAAAACATACAGCTCCGCCTTTAGGCAAAACATCTTTTCTTTGGTCTAAGTGAACATTACCATAGGGTTCTTGTGGTTTATTCAAATGTAGCTTTCAAAACCTGGAAATATTTCTGCAGTATTTTTTTTTCCAATGAAAAGCAATGTTTTTCTGACAGACTTTCCAAACAAACCACATCTTTTAAGCCTTGTTCTAATGGTCCGGTCATGAATTTTAACATTTACCGTGCTAACCAATAGAGTGTCAGACAGAGTGCTTGGCTCTCTTTTGCTTATAATGTTTTTAATAGAATTGCTCATACTGATGATGATGAATTTTTCAGCTGCCTTGGCTGTCCTACAGTAATATCTTTCTAAATGACAGCATTAATAAGTAGGAAATGTGAGAGCTACTCCTAGCCTGGGTACGAGTAGTGCTGATAAGCCACTAGAGGGCGGCAGGTAGCAGATTTTCCTGCTTGGTTAATCTTGGCTGTTTTTTCTACCCGCAAATAAATTTAGCACATAATCTGGCACAATTCGCTGCTTATATTTTTTGTCTATGTTCCACTTATTGAAGCAAAGTGTCAATAGACCAAACGTGTTGCAGCTATTTATTTAATTAACATGAATTTCTCTTCATTCCCTATAAAACAGTCTGCTACTCATGGTCCAAATGCTAACAGAAGTTTAGCTAACCTTAGCATTTAAGCCAGTTTTAGTTTAATGAACAAATGCAGTAATTCATACTAAACATAGTGAGTCGATGTTAGTTAACATGCTAGCGACATGCTACTGACAGCACTTTAGCTAACCTTAACAAGTAAGTCAATATTAGGTACTTGAAGAAGCTTTGACATAACTGTGTAACACCAATTAATTTTATGGGATTATAAAACAGGAAAGACTCGATTTATTGTGGATTAAAGTGACACTGATTTATGAACATCAACTTTTTAGAGAGAGCATCAACGCCAGCCTGATAACATAAAATGCACCTGATCTTTATGGACTAAAAGGGTTTAGCATATCAAATTCTTTGTAAACCATTAGCATAAACTAAAAAAAAAGAGACAGTAGCAGGATATGAAGTAAACAAAACTTTGTACACATCCATATAATAAAATTTAGGTGTTAACAGGTCCATTGTGACTGTTCTGTAATTCCTAAAGTTATTTTATCACATTTGTTATAGAAGGAAGGAAATTTGTGTAATAAGAAGGATTTTGTTCCTACTGGAGGTCCAGGAAGGCCGTCAATTCCCGGCAGTCCATTTTCACCTTTCTTTCCCTGAAAAGAAACAGTTTGGATGAATAAAATTGAATTAAAAAAAGAACAGCAGTGAAAACTTTGAAACATAACTCCTGCCTCAAACCACATAGGGAACCCTACGCAACTGTTTTTCTGTGAGAATTTAGGAAACCACTTCTGAAGAAAGCTGCTTTCATTCAAGAGCCATGAAACCCGGAACAGTTTAATACAGAATATCGAGAAGTTTGTCCGTTTACATCAAAGTTGGGGTTTTCTGTGTGAGGTGTGGTTGTTTTCTCTATGCCACACAAGATTGACTACATGCAACTTGTTGAGTACTTTTTATAAGAAAACTTTTTAAAAAATGTAATGATGAACAGAGCTTAATGTACTGTTTGGTAATTAGGATCAACTGGAATCTATGTATGATTGAATTTAAATTACTTTTTTGGCAAACTGCCTCAAAGTTGTGAATTAGAGCTATAGAAATAAACTGAATAGAATTGAGTTGAATTGAATATTGCAAAAGCCGATGATGGCTATATCTATGGTAAAATAATTTGCGAACAAACCAAAAAGGAAATAAGTGTAAACTCGTTTAATTTTCTTCCTCTAACTGGAAAGTTTGTTTTGATACCTTTTCACCCCAAAATAAGCAATAAAAGTATGCATGATTCATGCTGATATTGTATCGGGTCAATATCAGCATTGTCCAATACTCAAAGAGGTGATACTGGTATCGTATTGGAAGTGAAAAAGGTTTTTCCTTTTACTCTTTCAAGTGTTAAAACTACTCAATGCCTTATCAAAAGAATTAAATTAACACAAAGTTTGAGAAGTACCAAATAGACTGGGAAAAGTGATGATTTAATTTTGCCAATTTTGTTGTGTACATAATACACAATGATTCCAGCTGGAGTTTTCACTCATCGCAGCAGGTAATTTAGCTAATTATTGAATGCGGTTTTGTGACATTATCCAACATTTCTCACCTAATGTGTTTTTCACATTTAGCATTTTAGAATATCCAACTACCAGTACTAGACGTGGTGACCTATGACATGTTTTCATTTTCTGCACAGCCTCTCAATATAATAACAAAACACCACATTAAGGTTGTTTTATTATCAATTTAACATGGGATGTCTTGATGGGATCAAAGCAAGGCCTCTCTGGAACTTGGACTGAGGAGTTTCATTCCAACACCCTGTTACTGATGAGTCAAGTGCTCATAACAGGGTCCTTATGTCTTAATTTCCCTCCCACAACATCAGAAATGATCTTGTATGTCATTTAAACATCTAATTTCATCAGTTAAAGGTTGTATTCTTGCATATTAAGAGTTACATGTTTTTTAAAAGAGCGATAATCATTTTTAGCTTAAAATGAGCAATTATCTGGCTTGCTTTCTCTTTGCAGATTCAGGGACGTGCAGATTTTATTTCAAAATGTTTTTTTGGTTGTTTTTTTTTTCCCCACACAGAGCTAATGCACAAAATTGTCTTTTCATGGTGAGCTCACAAAATAATTCTTGTGTGTTTTAATATTTTTCATATTAAGAAGGTCACTGATTGAAAGTTTTATAAGACTGGAGAAAGCCAATATTGGATATTTTGTTTGGCTTAACATGCAATACAGTTTTCAGTTGTCACAAACTCCCTGTAAATACATCAATGTACACAGTTATTGCTGATTAAAATATTCCAATGTGTCTTGATAGCTATGGGCTTTTTCTTCTCATAGAAGTTTAAAGGACCTTTGTTAAGAGCACCGACAACACTCCATGCCATAACAGCATATAACAGTTGTATTAGTTGTTCCTGAATGCCTTAAACCCTAGCTAAGTTTCCTTCAGGACTGCTTTAGCGCTACGTGTTTTCTGGTTTGATCCTTCCTTCCATCTCCAGCTGAATAAGAAAATTTAAACTTTGATACAGCACATTTAACTATGTAACAACCTAGCTACTATTATGTAACAATAAAGTAACTACTATGTAACAACATAGATACCACTATGTAACAACAAAGTAATTACTATGTAACAACAGTTACTACTATGGAATAGGGGTTGAACGACTACATATTTTTTAAGGTCGACTACATCATGATAATAGTCGAGTCGATGTCGACTAGTCGCGGTGACGTCATAGTGACGTAAGCGCAAAAACCCTTCACAACTACTTGGAGGCTTTATTAGCTATTTTCACGGCAAATATTGACCCCCCCCCCCCCCACACACACACACACACACACACTCTCCCCTTCTCCTGCTTTTACTAAGTCTATTATGGAGATTCTTCGTGAGCAGCGGGGAAAAGTTTGTTGCACAAAGTCGGGTCTGACTTTTTTTTTCTAAACACCGGCTGACGCTGATGATCTCTGGATAGTTACTATAGGAGTCAAATTATCACACTGACTACATGGAGCTTTTGGAACATCACAAGCCAAACTTGTTATGAACGGATCCCGTTTGGTTACAGCTGAATTCAACGAAACCACCTGCTTCTCCTCCGCCCGATGCGCGGCAGGAAGCTCTGCTGACTCAGCAGATTGAACGATTTAAGATATTTTCTAGTCAACGTCAACATGATAAAAGTCGAGTCGATGTCGAGTTGACTAGTCGTTGTGACGTCATGGCAACGCAAGACGCAAAGCTTTGGAGTAACGTACAGGCTTTATTACCCGTTTTCACGGAAAAATACGGCATTTACACAGAACAGCAACAAGTGAAACAACAAAACATCGGGATAGTTTATGATAAATAATAAGTTGCTGGGAAACCAACATTCAAAAGGAAACACACATCTTTTAGATGGCATGTAAAAACAATAAAAAGAGGTGGCATGGGGGCGGGGGGTAAATAAAGTTCACTCGCTGTCAATATTCTCTTCGCTAAGAGTTCGCTAAGAGCACATTTTCATACAAGGACCCAGTAATTTCTACCTGTTTGACAAGATGCGGGTTTTGTCCTCGATCTGTTTGGAAGACGCCATTTTGTAGCCAGTGTTCTGTCAGATCAGCTGTCAGAGTGTCATACACTCTGACAGCTGATCTGATGACACTTCTAAGCACAAATGTCATTCTTAGCACGAACTCACGGCTATATATATGTCAGACAAGTATACACTGTCATTACCACAGATCTTTATTTAATCAGCAACATAACATCATAATGTATTAGTTAGATCATCGTGACAAAGACACTCGCGAGCCGGCTAAGTGACATCCTTAGCGGGAAGGGGGCGAGTTTTAGACGGCTTGTGTTTTGTAGTGGACTGCAGCTGCAACTCCATCTCCTTTTAAAAACACTGTAAAACCACAAATATGCATCCATCTACATATCATTTAAACTAATGTATTAACTTATTTTTCTTCTGTCTTGTGACGTATACTGTGCTGTCAGATCAGCACAGGCTGTCACCACCGGAAATCACATGACTGCGACTAGTCGACATGAAATGTAAAAACTCGCGAGACGTCCTAGAGTCGACTAGTCGACTAATTGGTTCAACCCCTACTATGGAACAGCATAATTACTACTATGTAAGAACATAGTAACTTTGTAGTAACAGTAATAACATTTCTATATAATGTAGTAATAATTGTGTAATAACATAGTAATAACAATGTTACATGATAACACTCGTGTGGTTCATTGATACTTCTGCAGAATTCTGTCTATATTACATTTGTCAGTCTTGCTGATATTGCCAATATGCTGAAAAATATACATTTGATTTTTTGTGAAGTCTATGTTGTGGATTTACCTGCAAATCTAAAACGTTAACCCTTGTGATGCCTTTTCCTAATACACAATGCAGACACCTCGATCCAGAAAAGATTTATGTCTGCATGTGCAAGTAGCTTATACTACCAGATTAGCCACATTCAAGTTCTGGGTCAAAGTCTTACCATTTGGCCAGGATCGCCGTGCTCACCAGGCAGACCCGGTGGACCAGCAGGACCCTGAGAAACAAATTATTAGTCAAAGTTAATACAGTCTGAGTGGGATATAAAGTCAAATAGTCTTTTTTCCCCTTGACATCACAATTAGAAGCTGAAAAGTAATTCTTACAGCTGGTCCTGGTCGACCGTCTGCTCCAGGAGGCCCAGCAGGTCCAGGCTCTCCCTGGAACAAGAGCAACATATGGGAGTATGAGCTATAATAGAGAATTATAAAAACATAAACTAAGGTGGTAGAGTGTTACAGGCTACTGTCTGGTCCCAGACTTCAGAAAATGCCACTTTAGAGTTTGTGATGGTACCCAATGCTAATCTTAGGTAGCAGGTATTTGGTTTTATTGACTTAATAAGTCCTGCATAAAACTCATTTGGAAATTTGTGTTTACCTAATCACTAGTTTAAGCTCAGGATTTCCATCAAAATCACTAAAACGTTTAGCTGACTGAGTAGACGATGATGTGGGGAGGGCTGACCAGAAGCCATCACTGGTCAGCGTGTGAATCAGTTTGTGAATGACTGAATGTAGTGTTAAGTGTTGTGGAGTCCATTGGGCTTGATGGAGTGCTATAAATACAGGCCATTTACCATTGGCGCACACCATGCTAACTGGTCTGTGCACAGCCATGCTAACTGTATACCAACCAGAAACAAATGTTAGCACGGAAGATAAATTCTTTACCAGTTATTGTCTCATCAGTAGAGACATGCTTGCAAAAGGTTAAAGCAATACCAATAATCATCAGCTACCATATGCAAATTTATTATGATTCCACTACAAAGTGATATTTTTTTGTATTTTATGTTTGTGCAGTTTTATTTTTATGTACTGTAAATGATGTCGTAAAATCCACAAATACACATACATATTTGGAATTTTTGGTGACATCTTTCTATAATTACCCTAACTCAGATGTACATTCTTTTGTATGTTATTTTTGATAACTGCTCAATATTTCATGTTAGAATTTTGTCCTTACTGTACAGTACATTATTCTTAATGTTGTTTTTCATATACAGTATACTTTAATATTGTTATTTTTGTGTGTGCCCAACATTATGCTTTATATGATCCTCTTCATATTCACAAGAAAAAAAAACATTACTCTAAAAGACATTAGCTTTATTTGTTGTGACATGACTATACTATTTATTATTAATAATAATTAAGCATGGAAATCTGCTAGAACGCACAATGAAGTGGATGCTGGTGACAAAAATACCACATAAAAATAATAATATCTGTGTTCATGAGCCAAATAATTGAAATATGCTTTTCGGCAAATAGTAACTTACCCTTTCACCTCGGAGGCCTTCTTGTTGCGCCTTTAATATTAAGTAAAAAGTAAATAAATTATCAGAACATTTCAGGTAATGGTTACTTTTACATTTAAAAAACATTAATATGCCAGAAAAGCCGGACAACTAACTGATGTGATGATATAAGTGGAAGCCTTAAAGTTGCAGTATGTAACTTTTATTAAAAAATATTTTTACATATTTGTAAAAACTATCATGTCCTGACAGTATAATATCAGACAGATAATCTATGAAAAGATCGATCTCCTTCACCTCCTATCTGAGCAGCTATTGCTGTATGAAGAGATGCACCATTCCTGACCAAAAACAACCAATCAGAGCCAGGAGGAGGGTCTTAGCGCTGGAATCGGGATGTTCATGAGTGGAATTGGTTCCTGCCGTGTGGCTGGACACACGAACCAACCGAACCTGTTGGACTTTTATCGGCTCGTGTCATGTGTGGCCACAAAATCGGCCGACAATCCTTAAATCCTGCCGTGTGAACCAGACCTAAAACTCACAAGCTCTACTCCTCTCCTCTCTCCACTGCCCTAACGCTCTCTGACTCTGGTCGCTACGTTTACATATACCTTCAAAATAAGATACAGATGCGCCACAAAAACGAACATTTTACTTTTGTGAAAATTTTAACTCACGATAACGACTAATGGAGCCCTGAGCTTGTTTCTCTGCAACCAGACGGTCCATCTGGGAGAGATGAGAGAGACTCGAAGTGATGCTCAGGGTTCTTAGTCTCTACGTGGCGAATCAGTTTGAAGCTTCATTCCCTCATTAACATCCAGTCACCATATCAGGCAGAGCTTGGACTGTGGGAATCACCTACTGGGTTAAATCCATCCTCCTGTCTCTTCTCTGGGCCTTTTCCCTTCACAAAGAAACTTTCCAAAGACATCTGTTTACTCATTACTCATTTTGCTGCTTGTGGCTCAATGTTGGCGCGCAAGACGTAACCGAGAGAGTCCAGTTAAAGGATTTTCAAAATAAAAGATCCTCTAGACTCACATAACGCATAAAACAGAAATATTTAATTGTTTCTTACGCGGCCTGGTACCAATTGGTCCACGGACCGGTACCGGTCCGCGGCCCCGGGGTTGGGGACCACTGGTTTAAGCAATAACTCAAGCACTCTCAAAGCTTAACCAGACTAAATTAAATGCCAATCAGAGTTCTACTTCACCTTTGAAATGTGTTACTCCAAATTGTTCACCACTGCAAACTGTTAATAACTTCAGCCGTTTTTACTTTTTCCTACTTTGTTGATACTCACCACATCCCCAGGTAATCCAGGAAGTCCTCTCTCCCCCTGTGGCAGAGTTCACACAAGAACAAACATCATCAGGATGAAAATACCCTCATATGTGATAATAACACAGCTGCTACCGTAATCCATAAAATGAGTCATGTTTAACTGTGTGCTTATTGTAAGCCGAAGCAAAATGGAACTTGTGGTTGACGTACCCTTGCGGGACTGTCTATGCGCGCCATCTGATGTGTACGTACAGCAGGGTGTGGTGTTACAAGCAAATGTGCATCACTGGGAGAATCATCAAAGCCAGTAATTACAGACAGACGAAATGAACTCCGCTTTTCATTTTCTTAGACAAACAGACGGGTTTGATGGTGCAACGAGGAGACTGAGGAATGTCTGGTGAGAGCAGACTGTAAGCTTGGGAAGCCTTGGAAGATATCCAGCTTAAATCAGTCATATCAGCTCAACTTGTTGACATTATGTTCATGACAGTATCCTCTTTTCCTTGGAGTGGAATGCAAATGGCAGCGGGAAGGTGTGCAAACCTTGTTGCCTTTGATTCCGTTTGGTCCAGGTGCTCCAGTCAGTCCTCTCAGACCCTGAAGGACAAAAAAAAGAAAGAAAACAAAATCAGAAAATTTAAATTAAAGTCTCCTTGTAAAAACCAAACCTTGATCACTGATAAAACTCACATCTTTTCCAGGTAGTCCGGATTTTCCTGGCAATCCGTCTACACCCGGAAGACCCTAAAATGTAAACAAGGGTTGTGTCAAATGTTTTCAAGCAGAGGTAGGAGAAAATAGTTTGATTTATTTAATCGTTAAAAAAGCAGCAAAAGAAAATCCAGGAGCCTCTGTTTCCAGGAACTACTGTTGAACTAATACAGCCAGAGTTAGTCAATATGCAAGAAGATACCCCAAAGGAAACTGTATTTTCTATAATATGTCTGCAGGTTACTGAGGCTGCAGGAGAGCGAGAGAGAGCAGGACTTTCAACAGATAACACAAAGGCTGAATGTTGCTCTGCAGGTTTGTATATTCCTTTTTAGCTTTCAACTTGGCAGGTTATTGGTATTCTCAGAGTTGCAGTAAGGATCTACTTTACTTAGTGAATTCCCACAAGAGATCTATGTTTTAGTAAAGGGAGTTGTGCTGTCTGTGCTCATTGCTAGTATAAGCTAGTAGCTAAAACCAGTTTAAAATGTGAGTCCCATAATAATTGTTCCTTTTTTTCTTTATGTAAAACTACTGATAGCTACTGCTTTCTCACAAAGTGAGTCAATGACATCTCTGGCCCTAATATTTTTTAAAAAGAACAAAAAAAGGCTTGCAACTCTTAGCCAAAATGCTAACTTCAGTTTAATTGCTAAGCTGCTTTGCTGACATATTAGAAACTATTGCCGATATAATCATTGCTAAAGTAAGGTAATAAATCATTAATATGCTAGCAGTAGCTAACAAGTAAGTATTATTATTAGATAATCAGTTGTGCTAAGCTAGCAGAATGTTATTTGCGATAAATGTCTTGAATCTTTTCTTATTTTGCATCTAATACCTTCTTTGGTGCTTCAATTTGGTGCTCATTTCTTTCCTTCTAAAACGGTACTCATTTGATGGAATGCACCCACAGTAGAAATAAAATAAAAATATCTGTAATATTTTAAAAAATAATTTCTCAGGGCAGAAAAAGTCCTTGTAGTGTTATTTGCATGTTCTCTTCTGGCTACTGTGTTATGTTTTTATGGTGTAAAGCACTTTGAACTGCCTTGTTGCTCTACAAATAAACTTAACTGGACTTCTTATGTCACGGTTTTTAAAGAGAAATTAGAAGGGATATTATTAAAGCTGACAATAAAACCAATTGTAAATAGTCCAAAGTTTCTCTTTGAAGTTTTAAGTTATGATTCCAAAGTTAAAGTTGTGAATCAGTATTGTAAAAGTCATACAATATTGTTTTAGTTTGGATTTATTGATAGATAACTCTGTGATGATTTTACTGCACAATGCAGGAAAAGACAGCTATGTACCTTTCATCTGTTTTTGAGAACTTTACATTTAATTTTACTCCAAACATTGTTTTAAGACAAATCCGTGTTGAGATTGTGAAAAAATAAAAAACAGTATATGAAAAGCATTTTATAGAATTTGGAAGTACATAAAAGCAGATAATCTGATAAAAATAGCGTCAAAGTGTTTCACCGATAAAAACTGGTGATCAAAAATTGGCCAATAAAATCTCAGATCAGTGCAATTCCTGGTCATTCAGGGTCCTGAAACTAAAATGATGTGTGATCTGAAGGTCGGAGTTGGAAAAATGTCAAAGTGGAGAAAAAAGTTGAACAAAATCCAAGTGGCTGTTAGGTTTTTATGGGAAGAAAAGTGAAATCAAAACAAGGTCATTCCTAATGAGTACATAATGTTTCCAGGAACAAAGTGGGAGTCATTAATCTGAACTAATATGTGTGGCAAAAACACATTTCTTCGTTTCAAACATCGGCTGCATGTGTCTTAAAAACCGCTTGTTTCCTTTATCACTTTACAGAGGAAAGTATTTTTCCAGTAACTTTCACCAACAGGAAATTATTCAATGACTGACTGTTTGGCTCACAGACAAATTTTAACCTGGCAGCCGTAAGGTTCCCAAACCTTTTAAACAGCATCCTGCAATATGGCAAAGCAATCAGTGTTGTAATTCTGACCTCTTAGCATCCTATAGAAATGATTGTTATAAATTGCTCGTATGCATTTTGCTAAATGATAAAAAAAAAGAACATTTTGACGGACAAAAATAGCATACCTAAGGACTTTTGAGAGGACATTTTTACTAGCAACCTGAAGTGAAATCTAATATCCCAACATATGCAACATACACAGAAAGTTTTTCAAGGAAAGCTTCAGACATCAACAAAGCTCCAAACGCCCCCGCAGTATTCCAGACAGGAAGCATGGAGAGTGAATCAAGTGAACTCCATCTGTTTGCACAATTACGCCCTTCAGTTCTTCAATTCCTCCGAGGAGAAAGAAAAAGAAACATGATCTCACCTTCTCAGAAAGTTCCGTCTCTTATCAGGAATTAGAGTTTGGTGGAGGTAAAAACCTAAAATCACGGTTTTAATATCAAGACATGCTGGGGATAGCTGCACTGTGAGGATGAGGGTTTTCTCTGGTATCAGTTGGAAACGGGAAGAATATGAGGGAAGTGAAGGCTCTGCTTTTAAAAAGTTTGGACCCATGTTAACTTACACCAGCTCCTGGAGTTCCTTTTTCTCCTTTAACACCAGAATCTCCCTAAAACGAAACACGTAGATGGTTTTCAGCTAACGTACATTTATCAGTATCTATTTATCTGATGGAGGTGAGGCACGTTACTCACAGAGACGCCCTTCGGTCCTGGTGCACCTGGAATTCCTGCATCT
This sequence comes from Xiphophorus maculatus, assembly GCF_002775205.1. Lineage (NCBI taxonomy): Eukaryota > Metazoa > Chordata > Actinopteri > Cyprinodontiformes > Poeciliidae > Xiphophorus > Xiphophorus maculatus. The sequence goes on along the minus strand of NC_036455.1, from coordinate 28,175,160 downwards.
CCTTGGATTCCCTAAAGAACATAAAATGAACAATTATATTTGCTGGACTTATGAAGTCACTGTCATTGCAATTTACTCTGGTGACTGACTGAAAACGGCTGAAAGAAAGTTTAGACCCTATGGCAAAATAAAACTCGCTGTCAGGATCTGTTCCGTATCTGTGTTTATTTTGAGTTTCTGTGTCTCTTAAGTCTCCGTGTTGTCCTGTCTCCCCTTGATTGTTCCCAGGTGTTTCTTGTCTCCTTGATTACCCTCTGTGTATTTAACCCCACCTGTGTTCTTTGTTCCTCGTCGGGTTTGTCCAGTACCTGTTGTCACTACCTGCGAGCTTCTGCTCCTTTGTGCTGCCTGGACTTTGTATGTTTTTGGATTTCTGGACTTGTTTTCATTATTAAACCTTCTTATTCATCCTACCCTGGGTCGGCTGCCTCTGCCTCACCACCCAAATCATGACACTCGCCTTGAGCTACAAAGAATTTTCCAAATATGAAAGATATCAAATGTTTCATAATAAAGCTAGCAAAAGTAAACTAAACTGTATTTCTATTTTCAGATTGTAGAACAAACTGAATCATCTATTGCAATAAACAAAACATTTTTCAAGAAGGATGTGAGCATTTTCTGTAAATATGGAGAATTAAGAAAGATAAGTAGCATAGTTTGAAGTAGGGATGCACCAATCCACTTTTTGATAAAGATACCAATATCGATATCTGAAGTTTAGTATCTGTCATGAAGTGGTGGAGTAGGGTAGTGAGGAAGACGCAGATGACCCAGGTGAGATGATTGATGGTTGTTTTAATAATAAATAAACGTCAAAACAGTCCAAAACTAGTCCAAAAACACAGGCAGCACGACTGAGTGGAAGCCAGGGCTCAACGCCGGTAGCAACTGAATTTACGACTGGACACACGAAGGACTGAGAGCACATTAGACGAGGACCCGACAAAGACACACAGGTGACACTAAATACACAGGAGGTAATCAGGGAATGAGAAACACCTGGGAGTAATCAAAGGGAGACAGGACAACATGGAGACTCAGACACAGGAAACTCAAAAATAAACACACGGAAAAACACGGAACATGACAGTATCGGCCGATTCGATACAGAAAGACTGTTCTGGATTTACTTAAAATATTTCTTTTTTTAAATGCAGACATAAATGTATACAATTAAACATATATTTGATAACTCTGCTCCAGTACATCACACGTAAATCTACCAATACCTTCATAAGCCTGATCAAACATGTAAAAACAACTTTAATTTGTTCAGTCTGTGCAATTAGTAGTAGAGCAATCAATGTAAAATAAATAAAGAAACTGAAACTGACAAAAACAATAGGTTGACTACTTTGGTTAAACATGTAACAAATAAACAGCAACAAACCTTTCAAATGGTTCAGAAATGCAACTACGAATTCTAAATATAATGTAAAATAAATAATAAAGCACGAGACCACAAAGCATTGAATTAAACAGAATATATCTGCCCTTATTGATCAGGCACAGAATGCTTTTCAATATAATGACAGATACAGATATTCATTTTAGATCGGTGCATTCCTAGTTTTACTTGTAAAAGCTTGTCGATTGTCCTATCAAAAACCAATTTGGAATGAAACTGTGACCACAGAAATAGGAACCAAATGGAATCTTGAGATAATAAAAGATTCCTAACGTTAACGGATTACCTACCTTCTGCCCGGCTGGACCCGCTAACCCTGCAGCACCGGCCCTGCCTGCTTCGCCCTAAACACAAAAATCAAATACATTCTTAAAGCATATTCTAAAAGCTTGTATTTTTTTTTTTAACCAGGATTTAAAAGCGGTCTACATCTTACTTTGTCCCCTTTGTCACCAGTTAGACCATCAATACCAGGAACACCACCTGTGCCCTGCGGAACGAAAACGGATGTGTATTTATTACCAGACCACAACTTTTTAAGCCTCGGAGTGAATAATAACAAAATAAGGCCTCCATATCTCCAGGTCCACACCTTCTCTCCCTTTTGTCCAGGAGAACCTGTTAACCCTATAGAGCCTCTATCACCCTGGAAACAGAAAATAACAGTTCAGACAGATCGTTCAGTCAGACACAGGCATGCAGACCAAGGCGAACCGTCGGGAACTCGACCTGCTAGTATCACAGGCAACTGAAGAAGTTAGAAACACGTACATGAGGTAAACAGATCACACAGGAGAACGGAGAGTAAAACACACAAAGTCACACGAAGGCAAACAAAACACTTTTGAGTAAAGGTTGGACGGCCAGAATGTGTTGAAAAGCTTGACCGAGACCCACTGTGGTCTGGTCACACGTTCGAACCCAAGACTCAAGGAACAATGGCTCTCCATTGTCCTCGCAGAGATGCATTGTGGGATTGCTCGCTGATGTCACCTTCTGCTCCAGAGGAATTTCAAAAAGCGAGACTGGGTGAGAGTTAATGGCTCCCAAATTACACGGTACACCATGCGTCTTACCACGCCGCAAGACTTCCCTCTGCTCCATAAACCGCTTTACAAGTCACAGAAGGTTGCCCTTTAATTATTTCAGGCTCATATTAACATACGGCACTTATTTTAATCGCCGAGATTCAAAGACGTGAGCAACAGGACGTCATCTGCAGCAGGGAATCACCTGCTGCAGGTGGCTGCAGGTCCAATTGGAGGCAATCAAAGTGAAGCCAATTCACTTTCAAACCCGAGTTAATAAACATGAAAAACCGTGGCTCGCACGTCAGAGGCGCCGCATGTCATGAGTTTAATTTTTGATTTTTCTTTCCCCTTTCTTTTCTTTTTTTAGAAAAGTTTGCAGAAGCAAATTGCAATGTTCTCGTAGAAAAAAAGCGAAGACAGATGGTGAAGCAGAATGTAACGAATAAGCGCATTAAAACTTGATTTAATGCACTGCTGTCAAAGCAGTAAAGTTTTCCCAACAGGAAGGACGGATAAAAACGGGAATCAAAAGATATGTTTCTTTTCCCGCAGCAAGTTAACTTTTATGTGATATAAAGTAGAGCAGAATTGTGAAATTGATCAAAGTTTTTCTTCTTTTTTTGTTCCCCCAGAGGAATCTGAACATGTGCAGTTTTGCTCATCAGCTCCAACTCTGTCAAATATGATGCAGAGCATCTGTAGAAAATCTCAATGGGATTTAGGTCTGGGCTTTGACTAGGCCAGGGCTCCAGTAGGTTTTCTGGACCTTACACAATGGCTCTTAATAGCCTCAACCAAAAATGAAGAAGAAACAGTTAATGTTTTTAAACACAGATATAATAACAAATGCCATTTGTTAACCGTTTTGTTTTTTCGTTGTTTTTTTTTCTAAAACACAGCAAAAAAACAAAAATCTTATCAAATATTTTGTGTCTAGTTTTTAATGCAAATCTCTTAGTGCACTTAAAATAAGACAAAACCAACTTACAAATAACTTTTCAGCAAGATATAGGAGTTTAAATCTATACTATGATGAAAAGAGTTGTAGTTATAACAAAGGAAAATATCTTATCAAAATCAGGGACTATATTTCCTACTTTTTATAATCATTTTAGTCTCAATGCTGATATCAGGGATGTTTCAGACACATGCTGTCCTATTTATGTTTTATATATTTTGCACTAAATCTCATTTTTATGAGGAGTTTAATGTTTAATGTCTATTTAGAAGCTGATTGCACCATGGCAATAAATGTCATTTAAATGGAGCTGAATACAAAAGCTACACATGTAATTTTCTGTCAACTTCACAGTAATGCAGCACTTGGTCTATCACATAAAATTCCATTGAAAGACATTGAAGTTTGTTTCTGTTGTTTCTTTACATGGGACATATGTATATATAAAAATACATATACACTCACTAAAACACTAAAAAGCATGTCAGGAAGAGCTGGTAGAAAAAATAGATATTGGGAAGTTTTTGTCCACATGCATTTTAAATATGCAAGACTCAGACATACACATACAGTATATGTGTTAGAATAAAACCCATGCTCAGTCTGCATGCCAGACCAGTTCACTTACCTTCTCCCCTCTGTCACCTCTGACAGAGGATAGTTTGCCCTGCAAATAATTAATCGATAAGGATCAATTATTATCGAGGCTGAAAGAGAAGAGGAACAGTTGGAAGGCATGCAGTGTGGAACAACTTCAATTTGCCCTACATGTTTCAGGACAGCAACACGAATCTGAAGCTGTCATTTTATCGAACGATATCACTTCAAGTCTAGCTGTTTTGTTTTCATTTGAAAAAATACATAAATGCAGAAGTGAAAGTGCAGACTTTTAAATTTTCATACAGATTCTCCTCTTTCCCCTTTGATGCCCGGCGGCCCGATGGCACCCTTAGGGCCAAAGTCACCCTGAAAAAGGTAGGCACATTCACACCGTAAGCAGCTGAATGGACATAATGACGCCTGTTGTTGTGTCTCACATCAGACTATGATACTGCGGCGAGAGATGACCTTGTCACCCTTTAGACCAGGAAGACCGCGCACTCCAACGTCTCCCTGTGGGGAATAAAAATGCTGCGGTCTTCTGAAAACTTTCAAATAAAGGATTCCCTCTTAAGCATGGCGACTACAGACAGAGATAAAGCGGGGCATTGCGTTACCTTGGCCCCCGGAGGGCAGGAGCAGTTTGCCTGAGGACCTCTTTGCTGCTCTGCACTAGTAGGTGTCGGTGTGGGGATCCACACAGGGGGGGCCTCGGTCACGACCTTTTTAGGGCACTGAAAGGATAGAATTGATTACAGTTTGTGGCAACTTATACCTAGACACTGAATGTTGTCAGTAGCAAGTTGATGCTTCTGCACAGGAAGCATCAGCTCCTTTTCTATAATATTTTGGAAATCAAGTGGTTTTGGATGTTGTTCCATATCTACAACAATTGTATCTTTAAAACTAACAGCTCTTTCACAGTGGTGCCCCCAAGGTGGGAACAAGGGGGCCATAGGCCCCTCTTTAAAGATCTTGGCACCGGACTTCCAGGTCACAGAAAGGTATACAGACTCATTTTCTCCAATCAGGACATAAAAATAAAACCTAATAAATGAATAAAGACATTTATGAAATTCAACATAAAATACAAAAATGCTTACATGAGGTGTCACAATCTGGTGTGTCGGGGTACAGTTAAATGGTAATTTTCAAATGACTTTTATAAAATTAAATAAACTTCTGATAGAATGGAAAGTAATGCTGATTTTGTTTTCATTTTAAGGAATTGGTTATGAAAAGATTATGACCACAGACGGGCACTTGTTTATGTTCAGGAACCTGATATGATTTCTGGGCACGGCTTTTAATACCGGACAAACCCCCAGGTAATGTATTGCATCACTCATCAGCATTATTAAATTAATTACAAATTGGGGGGTTTGAGAACAATCGGTTAACTTTTTTTGAAGTTCAAAGGATTTCTCAAACATGCATGAAAGGATGGATGGCCATTATACCATGATGTGAAGCTCCCTTTAAAACAGAATCCCTACAATAGTGACCCAGTGTGTGTCTACAGGGAGTTCTACTCACCGGCCCGGTGGGCAGATCACAGCAGGTTTCCAGTTCTGCTTGTTTGGAATCACAGTAAATCATCATCCTTTGGAGGTCAAACTGCTCAAACACACACAAACCGTTAATCGGATCAACCTTTAGGAAACAGAAAGCCTGCAGCGAACTAAGATTTTATAAATAGAGGTGGGTACGCACGTCTATGGGAACGCTGTCATACAGTCTCTTGCCAATCACCGTCTTCCCCTGAATGTCTATGTCTTCCCGGTCTTCGATTGGCAGAGTCTGGATGTGTTTGCAGTCCAGGTACAGGGCGACAGACTTTGCCTCCACGCTGAGGCCGATCTTGTGCCAGTTGCGGTCGAAAAGGTTGTCAACTTCGGGATTCTTGAACACAGCTCTGACGGCGTCTTTCGTCAACCCAACTGCGTTGTACTCCACGGCTTTGTTCTCACCGTCCAGACGGATGGACACCTGGAAGGTACGAGGAAAGAAACGGTAGTTCAAACAGAATCAGCAACAGGTTTCTCAAGGCCTGATTTCTATCCCTCTAAATTGGGTAAAGTCATTGTACGTTGAGATGTTATAGTATTTAAACTTGGTGGACCAACCTGTGGAATTCCATATTTGTCAAAAATCTGCCAGAGGTACCAGTCTTCCCGTCTTGAGGTTTTTCTGAATTTGAAGGTTGTCACAAAGGCGTATTCATCTGGTAAACCCTGAGCAAACACATCCCTGCAAAATAAAGCAATACAGTTAATACTTTCCTTTGGGCATACTGTATACTGCCTATTAGATTTCTATGTGTAAAAACCCACAGTGTACACTGAGTTTACAGTAAGAAAGCAGAAGATTCTCTCTGCTTCAAGTTCTCACTGACTACAGTTAGAAGCTTAATTTGAATTTCCAGAAAAAACTAAATAGTAAGTCATATTTTGCATACAGATTAGCTTTACTACCCTTTAGCATTTTATATCTAGTGTTGCTTCATTTGAGAAAAATATCAGAATCATTATTGGAGACAGTCTTTGTGCTTAGCCATTCTTGAGTTGTTGCCTGCTGTTATCTGTAGCTGCGTCTCCACTGGCCATCTAATCGCGCAATTTGACATTTTGAAAATAAATGTAATTAACGGAAACATGCCAATTTCAAAAGAACTCTCATTTGAGGATAAGTTTTAGTGCTAGAATGAGGTGGTTATGTGGCCATAATAAAATTTGCTTATTTGGCAAAATTGCAATGAAAATCACTAAATCAACAAGAAGGCGACAGGAAGTATGTTTTTTCTACATTAGCGGGGATATTGACAACGTTTTGCGCACATTTGCTATGGAAACGCGGCTTGTGTGCAACATAAAGCTTAGCTGGTTACAAACTGGTCGTTTAGGTCAGTAGCTGTCATAGCATCTTCATTTTGTTGGACCCAACAAATCGTTTTTGCAAATTTTTTGTGATAAAAACTTTGCAGTATCTCAAACAAGTTTTCTTCCAGCACATCTAGCTACAGAGCTCAGGAAGAATCTCTACTAAACATAATCTCTATCAATGGTAGTTTGTGTAGTTCTTCAAATATGTCTAATTCTTACTAGAGAGCTGCACAACACTTCTTGACCTCTAAATAAAAGAAGCAAGCACAAAAATGTCAACAAAAGAGCATTATAAATGGTTTGCAATTCATGTAATTCATAAGAGTTAATGGTTTCATACATGGACAGCTCTTATGGCCAAGATAGTTAAGAGTCTTTCAAAATAAAAGTCTAACAAATACCAAGCACTACAAAAACTACCACATCAAAGTGTGGTGCATATAGTGAGACTTTTGTTTTGAAGATCTCACCATGGGTCAAACAATAACTAACTCTTTCAGGTGACACAATTTATGAGCCACTATTTTCTTTTCCTACTTTTGCAAAACAGCCAGTATGTTGAATATTTCTTAATAAAAACATCTGAAGCTGAGAGACATAAAAACAATCTGCCTGTCCTTCATCAGTTAGTCTTCCAGTGTGATGTTTTCTCTAGTTTTGACAGAAATCTGAAGCGCACTGATTAGTGCGGGCGGAGCTCACTCACTCTGTTTGCTGGACTATCGGCATCGTCCCGAGGCGAACATATGAACTCTGGCCTTCGTCGACTCTGGTCCCCAGGATGTCTTTCACGTTGAAGTACTCCATCAGGTCAAACCCTGCAGCATCACAATCACATCATCCAGTTGGACTCAAGGCATTCTTCCAAATCTCACACACTCATCCACAAGTTTGTGTCATTTGTACCTTTAGGAAAAAACCTGCACTGACTTTCATCTTCAACCATCCAGATTCAGATTAACGACACATACTTACATTTTAAGGCTGTTTTAAAGCTCACCCAAAAAAAGCACATAATTTGAAATCATCATTCTGTTCACTCCACAGTTTAATGCCGATAACTCTAAAGAATATTCAAATATTAACAAAGCTTGTAAATTACACATGGATGCTTGAAGATGTGAATTGTTACAACGATCATGCATTGGAAACATATTCTGATTTATAAGTGAGAATTAATTTGTAAATGTAATAAAAATTTTATTTAATGTATTATTTTTTGCAAAGTTCACTCACATATAACTTGGTTTTAGCTGTGACTGAATTGTTATTTTGCATGCTTGAAGGTCATTTTTGAGGGAGATCATTCGAAAAGTAAACTATAATCAGGTTCTAACAGCACAAATTTGACTTTTTGCATAATAAACCGCGATTTAGTTTCTTTAGTTTCTACATTTTGAATCTGTGTGAATCTTAACTTAAATCATTTCTGAATTCCAGAAGGAAAACGTCTGTTCAATGCTTTGCACATTATTTGCAGTGTTGTTATATGTACAATATATTTAAATTTTATAGTGTTACTTTGAAGAAAAACTTTATTAGTTGCACCATGATATCCCACCGTTTTAATAAGCCTAATAGGTTTTTAACTTAACCAATATGTCAACAGTTGTTTTATTCACATTTCCCCATATTTCTGAGAGAATGTGACAAATAGAGAATTTTCAAGGAGGACTGTGTAATATGCACAACTTTTACATTTATTAAAGCTTTTATTTTCAAAAATATTTCAATAGTTTTAGCCATTTTATACAGTATCTAATATATGCAATATGAGGCTTCATTATTCAAAAACACTGTCCCAGTACATTAGAAAATGCTTTGTTCCCCTTACAGTCTTGACAAGGGAAGTCCTAAAGAGATAGGAAAACCCAGAAACAACACCCCCCCCCCCCCCCCCCCCAACACACACACACACACTCCAATGAACACAAACATCTCCTGAGTATTGAGGCTGAGTTACAATTTTGGATTTGTCAGTGTTTAGTGTTTGAACTGGGTCAGAACCACCACACCCTGCAGCTACTGTGTTTGTGGCCTGTTTTTCGAGGCGGGGGAGAGTGGGGGAGCTGAAATCACTGCTTCAGCAGCCGAACAGCTGGAAAATCGAGCCACTTGTTGTGGAGCTGCGATGTTTGTTGGGTTTGCTGCCAGAAAGAAAAATAACCAATACCCGCTGCTGGCCAGGCCCTCTGCGCGTCTGCGTTACTCTTCGTGATTTCGAGCGGAGCAACCGCAGCCCACATTTAGGCGGCTTGGAAAAGGCCACTCCCTTGAAAAGCAAACAAATGCCGTAGCCATGGAGATGCCAACGATCGGAGGGGTTTCACTTGCGCTTGGCCGCCGGGTTTTGCAGCGCAGTGAGCGCTCATAGCAGGTGGCCGTGTAGTGTAAAGCGAGTGAGAACAGCGAGACATTAGCTGCTCTGGGTGATGGGGGGGAAAGGCTGGACGTATTACTGCAGAGCTTGGTGATGGGACACAAGGCTTCCAGAGGGATTATTTACACCCTGGTGGGGCTAGCAACAGTAAAGCATGTTCAAAACAAAGACCTGAAGGAATCAAGCAGACCAGATTCTGCCAGATTCATACACTCTTCTAGATCTATGATGATTACCATGTTAGAATATTTAATGGGAACATTTTTCACATCTGTTTGTGGGAAATATCCCTTTACTTTGATCTGAGGAGTTTAGTGTTGTGACAAATGGGTGGAACCCTTAAAGATTGCTTCTGTTCTTGCTCATCTCACACACTTAGATGTTTCAGACAAAAATTGGCAAGAGAACCTGAGTAAATACGAAAGGCAGTTTTTTTTAAGCATATGATTTTGCCTAGATCAAGCTGGCCTTGTGAAAATATGATTGCACCGCTTGTTAAATTACTTAATAACTAAGTTCAGTTCCGCAAGCCACATCCAAGGATAATTACTGGACCTGAAGATTTAATCATCTAAAGCGAACGTGACTGACAAAAATAGGCTACGAGGTCACAAAGAGCAGCATGTCTTCCCCTAACTCACAGATATTCAACATATGAGAAACAGACAGAGTTACAAAGACATTTTTAAAACTTTAGAACTCCAGGGAGCCACATTAGCTGTGTTTCCATTAACCACAGAATTGCGTAAAATATATTTAACAAAACTGCAATAGGAACCCTTTTTTCACATCACACAAGTCGTGATCAACAGCTGGATGTTACTTCTGGCAAAAACAACAAAGAAGACGGTAGGAAGTAGAAATTGATGATGGTTTGTTTTTGTCTTTTTTTTTGTCAGACAATGTGCATCTGGCTCCACCAGAGCTCTCACAGTATGACATTCATTCATTCACAAAACGTACGCGTCATTCCAACGTGTTGAGTCTATAGCTCTTCTGTAAAATCGCCGACTAGTTTCCTCAAAACGCTGCATACGTACCCGCTCTCAAGTAGGCGGGCCTTGTTGCTCCAACACAACAAGGCCCGCTGACATCTTCTCTGATGGCTGATAGATGATGAGCAATAGCACCGCGAATTATCAATATATCTCATGTAACTGTTTACATCTTTCGGCTTGATAGCAGTTGCTGTTGCAAAAAACAACCGATTCTTTTTTGTGATTATTTTAAAAAGTGCAACATACATAAATTAAAGACTATATAAGGTAATCTATATGTAAATGTACCAGTGTTTATCAGTAGTCAATGTTTTTGATGTAAAGAAAAAAAAAAGTCCTACTCAGTTTATCTTTGTTTGAAAATTAGACATATACAGTGCTGCTTGAAAGTTTGTGAACTAGTTGTGTAGTTTAGATTTTTCTTATTTTTAACCATGATTTTCTTATTTTCTCATTACCAGTTTTTGTATATGAAATGTCAGGTTTATGTTCATCGATTCCATTTGCTTGTTTTGAGGGAAATGTATGAATTGCAAGCAGACTAAATGAAACATGGAATCAGAGCATCTGCAAAAGTAAATGAACCACAGCTGCACTGGTAAAGACAATCCGGTAAAAGACTCAGGTGAAACACATGTGAGTGCTCAAGCAATCAACTAAGCAGACCAATCAAATGGGATATCCTTGGGAAAAGTTTTGAGGTGCACAGGTTAAATGGGAGAGGAAACCAACCAAACCACTGTTGTGTCAAGGCATAAAGACCAGATCAACAATGCCGAGAGGAAAGGAGACATCTGAGGACATCAGAAAGAAGGTGGTGACAGGCCATCAGTCTGGGGAAAGCTATAAGACCATCTCCAAAAGATTCCAGCTTCATCCATCCACTGTGAGACAAATCATTTACAAGTGGAGGGCACTTGGCATCACCGCAACTCTGCCCAGAAGTGGACGGCCGTCAAAACTCACACAAAGAAGCACCAGAAAAATAATAATGCAGGTAAAGGCCAACCCACGCATCACCTCCAGAGAGTTGCAGACCTCTCTGTCAGCATCTGGGATAAATGTACATGTGTCTACAATCAGGCGAAATATCCATAGACATGGCATTCATGGGAGAGTTGCTAGAAGGAAGCCTCTGCTTTCAAGAAAGAACAAAGCTGCCCATTTAAACTTTGCCAGAGAGCACTTGGACAAACCAGAGGCTTTCTGGAAGTCCATTCTCTGGAAGGATGAGTCCAAAATTGAATTATTTGGCCACAATCACAGGCGCCATGTTTGGAGAAAAGTAAACACTGCATTTAAAGAAAAGAACGTCCTCCCAATAGTGAAACATGGTGGTGGATATGTGAAAGTCTGGGCCTGCTTTTCTGCCTCCGGACCTGGACGACTCCATATAATCCAGGGAACCATCAATTCCCAGGACTATCAACAAATTCTTGACCAGAATCTCCTGCCATCAGTCAGGGAGTTGATGCTGGGACGGAAATGGATTATGCAACAAGACAACGACCCAAAGCATTAAAGCAAAAGTGCCAAAGATTGGCTTAAGAGAAAGGAGATTCACACTCTGGATTGGCCCAGTCAAAGTCCCTATCTCAATCCCATAGAAATGCTGTGCCAAGATCTGAAACGGGCAGTACATGCCAGATGTCCCCCTAACCTCACTCAACTGGCAGAGTTCTGCAAGGAGGAGTGGACAAAAATCCCATAAAGCAGATGTGAGACACTCGTTTGTGGTTATAGAAGACGTTTAGTTGAAATAATGGCTGCAAAAGGAGGAGCCACAAGGTACTAAATGAAAGAGTTCACATACTTTTGCACTTGGCAGATTTTCAGTTTTTTGACAGATAAAATACTTTTGTTGAATAAATAACGAAAACATGTATCCTTTTTTCTTTGTTTCCCTTATTTGGAAGGTTTGCTTTACAATTTGAGATTTGGATGTTCATTTCACATGATTATTATAATTTTTCTTTAGAAAATAATGACCATGTTCAGGTGGTTCACAAACTTTCAAGCAGCACTGTAAGTGTGACAAGAACATAGGAATTATTAAACTGACTCAAGGTCTCCACTTTAAGCTGTTCCTCAACATTGCACTGGTAAACATTTTAACTTTATGTTGTTATTATTACCAAGCATGCTAGAGTACGAAGCATCTTGGAGTCAGAAGTGAAACCTGCTAAAACATTATTACTGGCTTTGTTTTGATAAAAATATTTCTAGTTTGCACAGCTAATCTTGCCATGTGCAGCTCATTTTTACAGGGTCAAAGGCGAGGGGTTAGAGTTCACTAGTTTAAACTGACCTTAACCTCTGAAGTCAAAATAGAGACAACCAATATTAAGCAGGCTGTTGAACCTGAACAGTTAAATTCTCAATGACATTTTGTTATTATACATTGCAAAGGTATTCAAACAGTTGAATTTTCCACTTTAGGGTTGGAGTTGGGGTTTGTGATTGATGATGCAATGTGTATGTGACTGACCAGGACGAACATTTTATGAATAAAACTGTTTTTGTACTTTAATGTAATACAATAAATAATGTAATGTTATTTCTACTGGCTAAATGACATGTACTCAGTATCAGTATTGGCAATATGAGCAATGTATTTACACAGTATCGGATCAATTCTAAAATATGCAGAATTTCCCACCTCTTGTTTCCAGGTGTGTAAATAACTGTTTTCTTGAAGTCACATTTTTGCAGGTTGTCAGTTGCTAAACAAACGCACGCAGCTGAGAATTCTTCCTGCTTTTTTTTTTCTTCTTTTAATTCTGTCACCACACCGGTGCGGCGCACATTTGCTCAGCGTAGCGTTATGGTGGCTCTGAAGCTCACAGCTGTAATTTGGACTGGCAGCTGACAGAGTATATAATCAACCCCCCAAAAAAAGCTATTTTGGACCGCCGAGAACAACCAACGGGGCGATCTGTGGCGGGAGCCAGATGAGTTCACGGACTGGGAAAAGGCGAACACACACACACACACACACACCCGCATGCACACACTCCTTTGATCGGAGCAGATGGCAGCACTTGTGCGGGAGACGGGGAGCTCACAGAGACTAACGCTCCGGATCAGTATCCTGAGGGGTCAGACGGGCCTGTCTGACTGAAACCACAGGTCTGCTGGCTGTCAAGTCCTAATCAGTAGGAAATGTCTTCACATGTATGACACACTGGAAGGAGCGCCGTCTGTGTAACTGGAAGGGGGGAGAGCTGCCAAAACACTGTTTGTCTGGTACGACTCTGCATGTTATGTGTCTGCATAGCCACAACCCCGAAAAGAAGCACTTTGCTCACGCAGCTCCGACAGTGCAGGCTTTGTAGTTTTGTCAAGGAGCCGCAGCAGAAAAAGATGGACGGGAAAATCCCGGACGTCTTTGTCCTCTCGGACGGCCTCAAACCTCAGGCTGAGTTTGATACCATCCTGTCCCCAGAGGGAGCCACATGAAGGTTTCGGCTCCCAGTGTGACGAAGCTGTCTGCGCTCCACTGCACTGTGGGTACGAGAAATCAAAATCTTCTCTTTGCTTTTCTTAGCTATGAGTATCGAAACGGCCTTGGAAAAGATGAGAAAAGCAGTGAAGAATGAAGCAGCTTCCATTTGTCCCATTTTGTCAGGTCACAACTACAACTTTGGGTTTACTTTTTATGAAATAAATAAAGACTGATCGCGATAGGTTTTCACAAATAAAAACCAGCAGCGTGCGTTTGTGTTCCACTGAGTTACTGCTTTGTTAAAATACATTTACAAATCTAGACACTGAAATGAATGGGGTGCCGTTTGTAAAGTTTTACAGACAAAATGAACAACTTTGGGGGTTTTCTAGCCTGAAATTTAAAAAAATAATTGTTCATCATGTTCAAATACATTTATAATTTTTTACAAACTAAATATTAGTTTTGAGGCAAATATTTCACCTACAAACCAAATATTTTGCTCTGAAGCAAATATTTAGTTTGCAATTTAACTTGATTACTTTATTGTTTCCTTAGGCTGGAAGGTTTACTTAGTAATTACTTAGTAATTAAATGTTCAGTTTGTAAAAGAAACATATTGTTTCCCGCTAATTTTAATTCTGAGCTAAATATTTAGCTAACAAGCTAAAGCACTTGAATACAGCTAGTTCACAACCAAGTATTTAGTTGGAAACTAAATGTTTAGTTTCCAACTAAATTTTAATTAAATATTTACGTTGTAAACTAACTTGTTTAGTTTGTTAACTAACAAGTTAGTTTAGGCTGGAAAATAAGTATTTGCTTTGGAACTAAATATTTACTCAAAGTAAAGTTGGTCTACTGAATAAAATACCAAAAAATATATCAGTTTTATGACAAAATTCCATTGCCGTGTCCGGCCTCTTGCTGCATTTCCATTTAGTCCATGTTCTATTCCTGCTGGATCCTGTTCAGGGACACAGAGCGCTGGCTCTGGCATTCAAAGTGGAAAAGGTGAGGTAAATCTAAAAGTAAATCAGAGAGGGAAATTAACTGACAATACAGGATTTGGAGACCATTCAGGAAGTTGGAGTAGCAGGTGAAAACAGACTTTAGCTGGTAGAACATGTAAACTCTGTCGAAAAAAGAACCAGGCAGGGATTTAAACTCAGTGTCTTCTTGCGGTGAGAAAATCCAGGTTTCTTTCTGATTCTGAGTGTGAGTGCGATGTTTTTACTGGAATGCCATTGATTAATCAAACTGTACATAGTGAGCCATTTGGTTTGTGCTGCTGGAAGCTAAAGGTAGAATAATTACAAATGTCTGCTGTGTATATTGAAAAACATGTCTGCTTTAACCTCAGGAAACTAAAGATTTTCTCGTCCAATATCTTCGCAGGAGCAAAGCTGAAATTAAAGATCTCAGAGGAGTTGGTAAATGGATGAAAAAGGGGCCGCTTCCAGAATATTGTACCGAGCGCCACATCTACCATACTTGTCAAAACAGCGATTTATCAACAAAAAAAAAAGTTTGCTGTAATTCTTTTTGCATCCAAGCGGAAAAGCAAAACCACATAATTAGCACTCACCCAGTGGCAAGAATGTGAGAATGTGACCGAGAGTGCAAAGTGATTCTGTCCTTCCTGATCATGAGCCCAAATCATCAGCGGACTGAAACATCGCTTATACTTCGCAGAGTAGCTTCAGGGGAAACTCAAACTTTCTTTTATAAAAGTGAAAAAAACTATTTGTTTCTAACATATTACCTTCAAATGTGTCTCTATGCGGATAATTATGAGTTGTGGAACTCATTTGGGGGATTTTGGGTAGAATTAGCTACTTACAGCAAAAAAGCTACTTATTTTCTTAAGTAGGTAACACGGCTGCCTTGTAACAGAGTGTGTTTCTCTGTATCTTTGATGCTTATTCATGTTGTTTCTATGACTGTTGCTGTTTCCACCCACCACCCTAACACAGGCAAGTCAGTTCAACTGGAGACCTTTAAAATGCCCATGGTAGCAACGTGTTTGGTTGGCAACTTGTTCAAGATGCACACTCTCTGCACCTCTTGATCAGGACAACACAATCCCGTCTTTGGCAAGTCCACACTGATCTAGATTTAGAAAACTAGCAAAATGTCTTAGCCGATATTGAGGATAGACGAGTCAATCGAATGCATCAACATCTGAGGAACACTGCTCCCAGGTCTCTGACGTCTTAATCCTTGTTCTTGGATGTAGCATGTGTCCAAACTAGTCGTGCCTGTGCATCTGTTTTTTCTCTTAAGATGATGAATGTGGGTGGGAGACAGACAGGAACTCCAATCCCCCAGAAGACCCTCTTGTGAAAACATCAGACATTTCAGGATAAGCACTATTCAAGACCTCTGAGAACAACCTGAAACACTCAAGTCTCTGGCTGCATGAAATAAAACCATCAACTGCCTTTTGTCTGACGTGCTTTAGTTGGAAATAGAGTGGCTAAAGCAATTGCAGTTCCTGTTCCTGATTGACTGACAGATGCTTGCACAGACCTGCTTGAATGATTTCCCTTCGTCTCACTGTTCTGCAGATAAAAACTGGAAAATAGCCAATTAGTGGAGCATCAACATTAAGGTCTAAAGAAGATGTCAATGCCAGCATTGTTAGCAGATGTAACGGAACACAGAACCTCCAAAGCACTTGGTAAGCATCTGGGCACTACAGCCAGAACTCTGAAGGACCAAGGTAGGGAGGGCTCACTACCATCCCACCTGGTGAAGTCAGTCCTGAGAGGTCAAGAGGGAAGGTTGGCCATCAGACCCCAGAGAAGCTCCTGAAGTCCAAAGCCAGTCCAGCACACCTCAAGGAGCTACATACCACCATACTGGATTTCCTAAGCCATTGCCTTTCTAAGCCACTTGATTCTCATCTCCCTTTAGTGATCCATCTGGACTTTCTCCCATTGACTTGGATTCCTTTGGCAGAATTTCAACTGAGCCAGACAGTATACAGAAGGAGGAGTTGTGAATGATGACTTATGCGCTGTTTTAGAATTGTAATGTGCCTGTAGTTTTAGCAATGGCAGCAGAGGAAGTGAATGAAGCCGTTCAGTCCATGTTGGCCACGCTTCCAAATGTTGAATTAACATTAAAAGACAACTGGTCCAGCTCAGCATTTCTCTCTTTCCAGTGGAGGATGGTTGTCTACAGTTTCCGGTAAAATTTGTAGCGTCAAACTGGTACATTACATAGATTATGGGGAAACGTTAGCTACTGGGTCAAGTTTAAAACTTCAACAAAGGTCACGCTTCCAGGAAGCTATCGTTTCTCAATAGCCGAGAGCCCAGACCCTCTGGACGAAGTGAACCATAGAAAGAAAGTAAGTACAAGTAAAATCTAATGCAGTATAATGAAATGATAATCTGGTCTCATAAACACAATAATATCTCACCAATAAGCAGTATTTCATGCTTTCTTTAGAAGTATTCAGTACAGCCAGATGTCTTTTTAGGAAAGAAGCTGTTTGGAAAGACAGATCAAGGGGATTTATGATGATTACTTTGGTGTTGATGTGTGTACCAGTTTCATTTATGAAAATAGTAACAAAAAGGAACATTATCTCACAGAAGTCTGTGAAACCGTCATAAAAAGGACCGACTTCTAGCTATGCCTGGTGAAAACCACACACTAAAGCCTGGAGCGGATTGACAAAAATAAAATGTCCTATGACCAATACAGCAAGTACTACTCAACATACTGCACAGTCAATATTCACTTTTACTTAAGACTCTATTCGTTGAGATTTCAGC
This sequence comes from Xiphophorus maculatus, assembly GCF_002775205.1. Taxonomy (NCBI): domain Eukaryota; kingdom Metazoa; phylum Chordata; class Actinopteri; order Cyprinodontiformes; family Poeciliidae; genus Xiphophorus; species Xiphophorus maculatus. The sequence goes on along the minus strand of NC_036455.1, from coordinate 28,157,667 downwards.
ATTTGAAGTCATCTGGTTTGTTAGGAAAACATCACACCTACTTATAAAAGTGAGTAAGCACGCAGAAGGAATGGTAGACCAGTCAGGAACATGTATGTTGACTCAATTTGAAAACACCTAAAATCTCTAGAACCAGATGGCACAATTGGTGGAATGAACAGTAATAATGTTGTCAGGGAGTCAAAACATCAAAGTCACCAAATGTCTTGGTCAGCATTACTATAGCTTGAATACATTTGATAGAGGTTGTTGTTTTAGTTGGACTGGGATGATAGATTGACTATAGTATTATCTGTATGCCTCACGTGTCAATCACAGCCTCATGTGATCTGTATCAAACATGGCAAACATGCAGGTAATCCTGGCTAATGCTACGGCCAGAGACCTCAAATTTTCAGACACTCCAATCAGCCCCTGATAATAGATTGTTATATTGTTATATCACAGCACCATTTAAGCCTTCTGCTGCTCAGTCTAGACATGCCAACGTCTTCTATACCAAAGATTTTTCTTTGGTATAGATTTTTCTTCTGGGGGCCTGCACTACTTTTTTCAATCAGAAATAATCTTCTCATCAAGTGGTGAGTCTGGCTTAATATAAAGCTCAGAAAAAGTTGTACTAAACTACAGCGACTCTGACTAAAATGCTTAACAATTTGATTGATTGATTGATTGATTGATTGATTGATTGATTGATTGATTGATTGATTGATTGATTGATTGATTGATTGATTGAGTTGCTGGTAAATTAAAAGCTATTGCCGTTGTTTGTTCAATAAAAACAATAAATGATGATGCAAGTAAGATATAGTGAATTATTTGCACAAGAAACTACACACACAAAAGAAATACTTGATCAGATTTGGTGCTTTTGCAGTGCAGCCCCGCCACACCCCACCCACACACACACACCTAATTTCTAGTTATATATATATATATATATATATATATATATATATATATATATATATCATTACATTTCATTTGCAAATACCACTGTGCTTTTGGGAGCTAAACTCTTCTACCAGCTTGATATTTTTGAAAAGCAGTCAGGTGCTGGCAATGGCTTCATATTGCCAGATGTATATCTCCTTCATAGATTAAAAAAAAAAGCCATACATTTCCTGTTACCATGAATTTACCATTTTGATGCTGAAGCAGTTTTGAAAATCCTTTTGATAAATATTCATGAAGAGCAAATAGATGAAAACCAAGATCTGCACAGAACATTGGTCGAAACACATGCATTAAAAAAAATACAAATGTGATCTGCCAAGGTGGGCTGACACAAATCCACATCACTTTGTTTTGCAAATGCATACTTTTTTTTTTAACTTTTTTTTTTATGGCAGTTTTAAACGAGACAGAAAATGAATGTGCCAGAGAGGTAACACCTTCCAGTCATGAATAAAAGCAATTTACTCTCCAATCAGATAGCAAAAGGGGGAAAATTGCAAGAGCTGACTGCATCTATGCATAAAAGAAATGCATTTTTTTTCTCTCTAAACGCATAAAAAAAGAAAGCCCAAAGTGGGAGTGCAGGAAATGTTTTGAAAAATGAAGAGTTGACTCTGAGGTTGACTTATGCTGCCAGCCGTCCTTGTTGCCGCTGGGAAAGCAGCAGTTTGCACATACCTGGAACCTCTTCAAGACCATAACTGGTGCTGTTGGGCTTGAAGCGATCAGGTTGAACCTTCATCTTTGGACACAGGACATCTGGGAAGAAAAGACAAGTGTCAGGCGAAATGTGTCTTTCATGTTGCCTTACATACAGAATTTATCGTGCTCAACTTGAACTGTCTGCTATTTCGGTTAAAACTGTATGTAAATTTATGTAACCAATAGAAATGGGCAAATCGCTCCAAAATATCAATAATCGGTATCAACTCTGAATTGATATTACAGAGTTGATAGACTCAATCTTCTACTAGAAATATAAATAGTAGCTTCCATCTTCTAGTGGAAGTATCGATAGTATAAATATCAATCTTATACTAGATCAATAGGTCTATTAATCTAGTATAAGATCTATACCAGTATTGAGCTTATGCATTACTTTAGTTTTAGATTGCCTCTTGAAATTTTATTTTATTTTTCGTATTGTAGTTCATCAATAGTACCTCCAAAAAGATTTTGTCTCGCTTTGCTCTCAAATGAGAATTTCTTCGCAGTTTACTTAAGAAAAATACACACAAATCATGTTAACATGTTATTAAAGTACCTATAAACTTTGTTCAAATTCTAACATTGGACAAACCACCTCAAAACACCTAAAGGTCAGAAGTTTTATAATATATCAAACTTAAATATCGGTATCGGTATTGGTGATACAAGCCCTGTATTTATGTGGTATTGAATCGATAAAATATGAAGTACCGCGCAACTATAATGTCTAACAAAAAGTAGGGTGTGAGTATGAAATTGAGCAAAAACTATCATGTACTTTTGGGAATGAAAATATAAAAATCTTCAGTTAATTTGTATCCAAGCACCTTTCTTTTGATTCTCCTACATGAAATCCAGCTCCACTGACTCAATCCATTAGTAACAGGTGGTTAGTAAGCAACGCCTCAGCGGTCTGTCAGAGGTTGTTAGTGAACAAAGAGCGTCATGAAGACAAAGGAACACAGCAGACAGGTTAGACCAAAGTTTGTTCATTATCCCTGAAATTTGCATTCGACTGCTGACTCAGCATTGGCCCAAAACTGCTGGTTTATTTTTTAGCCTGAGTGGACTGTATTGATTGGAGAATTTGAAAAATCCCATATGAATGACTGCATATGGATTGAAAACAAAAAACACTTTTCAGACTTTTAATAATTGAAAGAAAACTATCTGACTTTCCTTCTAATGTAAAAATATGCTCTCCTGATTGGATGAAATCCCAATAAAATAAACTGAAATGGGACCAAGGGGTGTAAATACTTTTGCAGGCAATATAAGACTAATGGTAAACATACAGTATGTCTTTATATTTGTAAATAAATATTTATATCTTCTGGATAGATGCAAACTACATCTTGTTACTTGTACTTGTGACAGTGCAATGACAATAAAGTTGAATTCTATTCTAAGTTTAGGTTGTTTGTTCTTTTGAAGACAGCCACCTACAAAGTTCCTGTGTGCTGAAACACAGTAGCAGACGTCCAAGGCGTGGCCCGGGGCCACTTGCGATGGCCCCTTGAAATGTTTCTGTGTGGCCCTTGTTCACAATTCAAAAAACGGCACACATCTATTTCGCCAGGGTGTTAATCGTAACACACTTGAAACAAATCAAAGTGAAATTTTCTTTGATAAAAAAGAGGCAGATACATTCAAATAATCCTAAAAAGTAAACTTAATCAGCAACACAAACGATTCATCTTTTTTTTTTCTCCGAAGAGTTTTTGTGGCGCTAGTGGCTCGTATTTTTTGTACAGTAGGCAGACAGGAAGGAGGGTGAGGAGAGGGGGGAAGACATGGTCGTCGGGACCGGGAGTCGAACCCGCGACGTCCGCGTTGAGGACTAAGGCCTCCAAACGTGGGGCGTGCTAACCCACTGCGCCACCACAGCACGCCCCACGATTCATCTTTTAATGTTAACATTTTCTGTTAACATTAAAAGATTTTTATTTTAATTTGATAGCACTTAGCACCACTAACATCCAGTAACTTTTACTTGAAAGTAGAATCAGGCACACCTATAGAGTAAACAAATAAGAACTTTAAAAAAAGTAACTAATTAAGGTTTTGTGCATTATTATTTATTATTTTTGCACTTTTTATAACAAAAGAAACATAATTTGGCAAAAGGTTTGGACCCCCCAGCTGTTGTAACTGCTGTCAGACTGTTTAAGTAGGAATGATGTAAGCGCTAGGAGTGGTGTGTGAGCTGAACAGAGCTGGTGCAGACACACTTCCCTCTCCCGCTCAGTTTCCTGTTTGATGTCCAGACGCAGACCTGGTTGAAGAAAAGGGCAGCTGTGTCGGTGGGGAGGACGGTGGGGTGAAATGGGGTGTGGTGGGTTCTACTTCCACACTGGAAACAGCGAGTTTCATATTTCCACACACGTATATTTTAGCAGCGGTGGCGACAGGGAAAGGAAACACCTTTGGGTTAAGTTGTTTTTGGCAGAAGAAATCCTTCTATTGGAGTAGAGAGTTTTTTGAGAATGGAATTATATATTGTTTTATGAATTGGCCTGTGGATACATTTAATTTTGTTCAAAAAGCCTAGAAGCCAAGAACATTTTAAATGAAGAAGTAGCAAAGAATCTGGTATAGTACATGCAATTAGAAGATGTAGATTTCTTCTTTTTTTTTTTCTTAAGTGCCATCCAAAAAAATTGCAAATAAAAACAAAAATATAGAGCACTCCACACCAAAGCAATACAGGAAGTATGACACACAGGTCTTTGCTTGCTAATCAACTAGGCTTTGAAAATATTCATGGTATTCTAGTAAACTCTCTTATCAGCAGAGTATGGAAAGACAAAAAAGCCAATATCTGTGTGTTGTGCAGTACCTAATCTAATGCCATAGCCTTTACATATCCTATAAGTCTCTATGCTAAATATGCCACCAGACACTTAGGAAGCATCACCTGGTATTGAGAGTTAGCAATGTAAGTAGTGAGTAGATAACATTTTAATTATTTATACTTTCTACATTTGCAGAAGATATTCAGTTCTTCTATAAAGAGCCAGCAAAATTTGTTATTCTGTTATGCTAGTTATGAAGAGTGTGCATAAAGAGTGGTCCGACTCGTTAATGTTTTTATTTATTATAATTTACCACCTTATTCCCAGTGAATGCATTCATATTTATGAGGATCATCTGCAGAGATCATATCTGGTGGGCCATCTGGACCAAAACGGTGTGGGCCAAATTTCTGTCCCGGTCCATACCCATCTCAATCTAACGTGGTACAAGCGTCCAAATGAAATTCTCCTTTCCATAATTAATAGCTTAAAAACTCGTGTTTGCTCCCTTGACCACAAATCATAAATATTCTCTGCGGCTGAACTGAAACACTCCAGCTTTCCTGCCGTTACAAGCATCTGCAAAATATGTGCCATGAAAACCTGCCATTTTCTAGAATCACACCTCCAAAAAGTCTCCGTGTCATAAAAAGCTCTGGAGGTTGATTCTGAGGACAATTTGGCTTGTTGTGTTTTTGCAACGTACAAAAACTAAGAGGGTACCCGACGTGAAAACCCGAGCAGCTGGTTTATCCGTTTGGCATCTCAATTTCTAAAAGTTACTTTACAAACATTTGATGCCGGACTGAAGGCTGCCACTGTATTCAAGTCAAAATGTCACGTCTACCTGAAGTTTTCTAAGCGACAATGGAAGGCCTACCAAAGTATATGTGTTTATAATGCCAGCGCCAGCAGGTAGACCAAGAATGGCCACTCTCTGGATAAAGTGACTTGCGTCACACTTCCTTAAAGATGATGTTGCTTGCACAGCTCTGAATCTTAAAATGCTAAATAACAGAGCAACTCCCTGCAGCTGTGGTACTGAAGGTATAATTTGGGGATGTGAGTGCGAGCTATATTTGAAGCAATGTAAAACCTGCCTTTGCCTTACCATTACCGTCCTACAGCCAATATTTTCCCTTTCTCTTTTTGCTGCCGCAGGTTTTGATAAGCTTCTAATTATTTGTGCCCTTTGATCGTTTCGTCTAAACACTCTCAGAACGTGAGTTTTTTCCACTCAAGGTCACACTTCCAAACTTACCAGCTTAAGACCTCAAATGCTCTAAAGAGTCACTGGAGGACAAACAATGTCCGTTTTTAAACGTATAGATTAAAAGGCGAATACGTTTCACGTCTATCCAAGTATTGGGCGCCGGGCCAACGTGAAACATTGGAGCTGTAATTTTCTGGTTGAAAATAACTGGCACTGCCCAGTGAACCACTCGCACTGACCACGGATGTACATGGAGGTCCATTTGCAGCAATTTCTTAAATTGGACAAAACAAGTTTAAGCTTTTTTTCTTTCTCACTAAATGCAGCCTTTGGTTTTTTCAAGGTTTTCTACATCAAAATATACAACCTACATTTCTTGTCGAAAAGAGAAAATGTACTGACTTAACACAAAGTCGGAGGTAATTGGCTTTCAAATAAAGATTCAAGATTCAAACCTTTAAAACCTGCAGGAGTGTAAAAACCAGCCGCTATATTTTAAGAACTAATTCTTTGCAGGGAAGTTTTTTTACATCTACCTAGTCAAAATGAACAACGTATTGTCTTTCTTGTTTGTGGTCTTGGAGTTATCAGGTTAATTTCTTCCTATTTACTCTTAATTTAGCAATAAGAAAACAGAATGCAGTAACAAAATTTCAACAAAAGTAGGTTTGTACCAATTAAAACAACACCAACAAACCATCTCTGAAACCACTGTAACTTTTGAATAATAATATTCAAAGAGAAGTTAGTTATTTACAGCAAATAAGGAAAAGATTAGGATTCTTGACGTGAGGCTCTGGTAGAAGGTTATAAGCAGTAAATCTTTTAGCACCAGTAAATAACTCTTGGGGAATTCATGTAGTTTATATCCAGAGTAGCTAGCTAACAGCTAGCTTGAGAAGAACCAGTACAAAACAATTCAATCTACACAACATCACAGTGGTCGCAAAGTTACTTGTATTTACAATAAAAAATAAAAAAATCATAAATTACACGGGAAATGTAAGTAGGAGCAAGTGAGCCAAAAATGGATTTCATATGTCAAACACAAAACAGAACTTGTAAAGAGTTTCAAAGAGTTCACAAGTTCACAGAACAAATTTTGCAGGAAGATGGTTGGTGCCACACTGCCTACCACCCTTCTTCCTCCACACAGATAATAATCTACATCTTCAAAAATAAAGATGATTGTAAAAGACATCACTTGTTAATGTGTGTCCACAGAGAACAACTAAATTAAAGCACTTCTTTACATTTCAATAACAATTCTTGGCTAATTTTTCACTTAGGATAGGTCTCACTGACTGTGACCAATAGTGGCGAATATTATAGCATTATATATATATATCTATATATATATCTATAATATTTTGGTGCAAAGTCTGGGACTACTGTTAGCGTGACCCAACCAGGTGCTCTGACTTTCCTATCCGGTCTGAGTGGGTTTTTAAAGCTAAGCTGCTGAAATAAAAATAGTAGCTACACGCTGCCTCTCAGCAACCAACAATAATAATAATAAAATAAAAAATAGGCCATGCCTTTAGGTCGTGAAACAAAAACAAATATGGAAAAGGAACTTAAAGAGAGAAATTCCTTGCTCCATTATACAGATGAGACAACTATTAAGCTGTTAGAGAGTGCATTTTTAACCCCAAATTAGGTGATTTATGAGAGCGTGTGAACTACTTTCTAAGCCTGTGTGCATGTGTTGAAAGAATTTTCTCAGCACAATAGTGGAAAAGCCGCTGAGGTTTTAAGAGGAGAGGCTTTCCAGCGCTGAACGCCTCTGCTCTGAGGCAGCAGTCAAGATGGCAGCGACACCACAGATATGTCTTGTTGGGAAACTATTATTTAAAACTCCCTTTTTAAAGAGTCTCCCCTCACAGGCTCCGTGTTAGACCAAAAGTTGATAACACCGGGTGCCTGAGCAACTCTCTGTAGTTGGGTGGGGTTTCGTGGTTAGGGTCGCTCCAGCGCAGTGGCTAAAGGTTAAAATAAAGGGACCAGTTGAATAAATGCGACGTTTAGCTTGAGGTTGACTCTCCATTGTGGGTTTTCAGAAAGAGGCCATGCAGCAGACAGGGTTAGTAATGTGTTTAAAAATAGTCTGATGGGTGACTTACTTTCGCACAGCCTCCTCCTCAGCCTGCCTCGGATTTTATCAATGGCGTTGAAGTCGGTCACGTGAAAGACGTGGGCATTTTTAGGCTCTGCCGCGATTTCCTCCAGCTCTTCCTTCTGAGCCTCCCCGATGCCCACTGCGAACATCCGGATGCCAGCTCTGGCGGCCGCCTTGGAAGGTTCCAGAACGTAATCCTGACTTCGGCCGTCCGTTAGCAAGATGGCCACCTTCTGAAAGCCGCTCTCAGCCGGCCTCGCGCCGTTCCGCTCCGTGAAGATGTTGGTGGTGGTGTAGCTGATAGCGTCCCCGGTCATGGTGTTCCCCCCGAGGTAGCGCATGTTACGGGCAGCTCGCTTCACGTCTTCCAGGGTCCTGTATCGCCCCAGGGTGAACTCCGGGGTCGACCTGTCACTGTAGTGAACCACTGCCACTCTCGTCTTGTCGGGCGCTACGTCAAAAGACTCCACCAAGTTGGCTACCCATTGCCTAATTTTCTCAAAATTTTCCTTTCCCACACTGTATGAGGTATCCAGAATAAACGCCAGGTCGTAGTGGACATTCTTACAACCTGCAACAGACAGAAACATGGGGATTCAGTTACTGTAGTTGGGACAGATTAAACTTCCTATCTGGGTATGAATATTTCATGGTGATGGTTTTACCTGCCCTTTGTGCATCCACTCTTTCCTGGGAAAGAGAAAAAGCCAGGAAGAAGCAGACCAGGGTGATCCTAAATCCCAGTCGGAATTCCATGTGGGCCTTGTCTTGGGTCTGATTTGTTCAGATTATTACCACCATCAAGCTCTGGAAAAATCAGTGGAGACATCAGGCAATACAGCATACCCTCAAAGTATTGGCAGTGCTTCACTTTTCCCACTTTTTGTTATGTTACAGCGCTATTCTAAATTCTATTAATCTCTTCTTGTAAGAAAAATATTCCATTGTGACAATGTATTGTTTTTTGATTTGAAATGTCATGTCTCATCAGTCCACAGGACTTTTTCCAAAAAGTCTCGAGGATCATCAAGATGTCTTTGTCACTTTGCTAAATTTGAAGATACAGCCTTGGAACTCTATTAAGGATGTAATTTTCCTCTTCTTGTTGAACACTGACTTTGAATGAGGCAAATGATGCCTATAGTGCTTTTGATGTTTCTCTGTGATCTTTTATATGCTTCTGGGTGCTTTATTTAAAATTACTCTTGCAGTAAATTTGGTACACTGTGCATTGCTGGGAAGGGCCATTACTGCTCCATGGGTGGATGATGATGTTACTTGGTTTCCTTGAATCTTAAAGCTGTAGAAATGACTTGGTAACCCTTTCTATAATTCTTGGTGACTGTTTTTCATCTGTTGCTGAATGTGTTTAGATCAAATCTGTCAAAGGGCAAATGCTTGTTCAAAGCATATACCTCCTGTGGAGTTGGAAGATTGTTGTAAATTAAAAAGTTTCTGTAGCCATTGGATTCACATCCCAACTATAACAAGAGCCTTGCAGAAAACCAATTTAAAATTGTATTAACACTCTGCATTTAAAGACACTCACCCTCCTGGCTTCATCTCATGGCAAACCTTTCCTCCAGCCCCATATATCTCTGGTATGAAGCTTGGCAGGAAATGTTCTTCATTCTCCGAACATGATAATTGAAAGCTAAGACTGAAATAAACATTTCTTTGGAGGAGCAAGTGAACTCTCCGTCCAGAGAAAATTGGACTGACTGAGGATGGTTGAAACTTGATGCCAAACTATGTCTTTCTATCCACCCACAAGACTAAAACAGAAGAATGAAGAGTTAGTGAGGTTTGCTGATGTTGCACGATCGGATTATTTTTAACACCCAGACAAAGACATCTGTTGGACGATGAGAGTCAATCTGGTCCCATTTTGGTCATCAAGTAGATCTTTTTTTTTATTGGGCTGGCTGTTGTGCCTTAATGACACTGACAGAATCCCAACATCTAAACACATCTCAATTCTCCACTGTAGTCCGTAATTTGTAGCGTTTGCTGTTGCTGAGGATCTAACATGTGACTGACTCTAGCCTAAACATGGGCTCATCCCGACAGGAACGCTGTCTCGTTGTGGGGGGTTGTCCGGGGGAAGCTTTGGAAAGTTTGAGTTATTGGTCAAGTCGGAAAGAAGTAGTCCCCGATGAGCTGAAAAGCTTTTTACCATCTTCCACCTTGTTTCAGTACAGTAAGATATTTCCACTGAACACATTGTTTGTTCATTTATTTTCCAGAGGAAAGGCAACCAAAACGATCTGCTTGCCACAGAAATAAAAAAAGAAGAAGAAAATATGTATTCTGTTGTTCCTTAGTACAGTGCTAGTGCACTAAAAGATGCTACTGAATGTAGCCATCTTAACTTTATGGGTTGGAGGACACTATTCATGTCATAATGAGAAACTTTCTCGTTTTGACAAGCTTTATGTCTCACTAACACAAGAGCTTCTCGTCGTAACGAGATATAAAACTCGTTAAAACAAAAAGTTTTCCAGAGTGACATTTCATTAAACCAACATTAAACAAGAAAGGTCATAATAATAAAACAGCAACACCTCGAGGGATGTTTGAGTGTTGTCTTGAAAATAAAAAACGAAGTGAGAAGATAGTCAGAGGGGCACACACTATGACTTTTTAAGAAGTCAAAATCTGAAAACGTATTTCCGCACTGAGGAGTGACAGGTAATTTAATGAGATACTGCTCCTGTATTTATTTCCTAGCTCTGGCAGATAAACATAGAGAACCCGATGGTGTAAGGTGTATAGTGGTAACCAGTACTCCACCATTCTATGGAGGTTGCCATAGAAGGGATTCCACAAGATCCATCTCTAGTGTACTTTAGACTCCTTAGGTTTGATAGATTCATGTTTTTCTCCCTTCACGTTTTACTGAACAACCGTCTATTCAGCCAAATGCTAATGTTACTTTTTCAATGTTTGCATTAATTTCACACCTGCAGAAGATTGTTTCTTATCCTGCTAGCAACATTTTAACATAACCTGCATCATCCACATGAGTTGAATTTTATGGTGAACTTGATATTTGGTGTTTTTAATTTCCAAGACTTCTCAAAGAACAAAACTAAGTGTCTTGTAACAGTGGTGTACATTTGTATATGTCCCCATGCATAAATGCTGATAGAAGCTGAAGCTATAGTTGCAATTTGAGCTGCAGGCCTTTTGACCTAGCCTCTCCCAGCTTTTTCTTATATTTCTTATATTAGAGGGAGAACATCTCTGAACATTTTCAAGTCTTTCTTCTTTATCAAATTTAGGTGTGGACTTTGGGCCACTTTAAGACATAAATATGATTTGACGTAAAACATTACATTGTAGCTCTGGGTTGTCCTGTTTGAAGGCGAACCTGCACTCCAGTTTCAAGTCTCTGAGATTTCTTCCATATACTTAGCCCCATTCATTTTTGTCATAAACATCTCCCATGCAGCGCTAACTGTGACAGAGCACAACATTTTCCGCATATTATTTTGCCTAAATTTCTTGCTATTATTTTAGTCCTCCTAATTTAGATTTAATGTAGTTATTTTAGTTTTTTGTCAAATTTTAGTTTATCCAATTTACTGCAAACGTATTTGGCAAAAATGTGATTTCTTGAAGGAATGTATTTTTGAAGGATTTTTATATCTTTTAGGGAAATAAGTTGTTTATATTGAGATAACATATTTATCCTCAGATAGAAGTGATTTAAAGGAACATTTTTTACCGTACTCAGATGATCGTTTGTTGTTTTCAACAACTTTATTTGGATTTGCTCTTTTGGTGAAGCTTAAAAAGTCATAATAATGCTATTTTTTATTTATTTATTACAAATATTAGATGTAAATTATTGCAACTCATTTTGTCCACATTTAGATTTGGTTAGGTTTCATCTCCGTTGTTAGTTGAGAAAAATTTTCTATCATTTTTGACAACACAGTTTTAGTTCTTTGGTTTGTTTTTGTTCTCTTTTTCTTACATAAACAACATAAAATTTTATTTCTGTCTCATCTGACCAGTGCATTGATATGTCTCGCGTGCCCTGCATTCATTTTCACAAACGACTGAAATTCTTACAAATTCTGGTTTTCTCTGTACCGTCTTTTCTTTTGCAACTCTTCCGTGAAGGCCAGATTTGTTGTGTGGACAAGGAGTAGTTGTTTGTTCCTCTGTTAATACTCTGCTTAAATTACACACATGTAGCTGATTAGGTGACCAGGCAATTTGTTTCACAGGATTTTAGTCAGAGCTGCCAGAGAAAAGAGGATTTAAAGCAAATTTATGCCACACTTTTCAGATATCTTACCCAATTTTCTACTTAGCATTAGTTTACAACATACAGTGGAAACAAAAGGTTCAGGGGTTTTGTGGTGACGATGTGACAAAAGGTCAAAAGGGCCACAATTCTGTTTTGGTAGCACTATGCTAATGCTCCAAGGTTTTAAAAGACCACAGAATTACTTAGAATGGAGTATTAAGCAAAATGGGGTATAGAGAGAGAGGGGGAGAGGGGACTGCCATAGTACCCTACTGTCTATGACTGTGCCTATGTTAGAAGGCGAAATAGTGAAGGCATTATGAACTTTTGGGAAAGCAAAGGCTTTCAGTCTCCAGATACTAATTTTCTTATCTGATTCCACTTAAGGTTATTTCTGTTTCTTGCTTTCCGTGTTGCTATTTATGAGCAGATTAGGTATGTGAGCTGAACTGCTCCAAACATCCCGAGTTAGGATGAATGTTAAAATCTGGAAAATGAACTCTGGACAGATGTCAGTAAAGAAGGAGAAGAAAATGCAGCATTCGTGCTTTCCACCATGCTGCCCTCCATGTGCTCTCTGGGAAAAGTGATCATTCTTTTTTGCTCGTTCTTTTTTTTTCTTGTTTAGATCAAGTTTACAAATCAAAGCTTTATGTTAAAGAAAATGGAAATAATAGGTATTGCCTGAACCATTCGAATGTTAAATGAATCTTATTTGTCAATCTTTTGGATATAATAAAGATTTTGTAAATTTGAAAATGTGTATTTTTTGTGGGGGTGTGTTTGTGTGTGTGTGGAAGTGAGGTTTATGTATTTCTAGAACTTGTATCTCAAATTTCCAACTGAAGCTAATCAAATGTGGTCCATGGCCTTAAAAGTGTTGAAATAACCCTTTAAACAGATACAGACTTTAGCCTCACAATAAAGGCTTTAGTCTTCAGCCATGTTTTCTTACATTCTGTCTGTCTAGACATGTTAAGAAGCAAAAGACACCTTGTTTTGTTTTGGGGTTTTTTAAATGTTTTTGAGTTCTCATGCCCCCTTTGATATGACACTCTGAGCAGAGAGCCATATCACTTGCATCATAACCTGCTGTGGTTCTAATACAGAACCTCGCACTAGCAGATTTACTCTGGAGGAAGTTGGATGTACTGGGTTTTATTTATTAAAGAGGGAAGAATAGACGTGAATGCTGCACTTTACAGATTTAAATATATATATACTGTATATATTTGTACACACTAATATATATTGTTCTCTCTCATAAAATCCACTAAAACTAAAATGTAATTATGCTATATTATATGGGAGGGTTGTAGCGTCATAAAATTGTGGAGGGGGGGAAAAACTTAACAGCAGCTAGCTCTTTAGCCGACTGCTGGGCTTTGAACAAATCTGTCCTCCCTGGCTCTTCCACTGGAGTTATTCTCCATTTTTATGTGCAGATAAACCATCTGAGGTAACTGCTTCTGCTGTGAACCTGAGTCCAGTTTCCTCAACAAAAACCAAAAAAAAAACCTGCCTCATCTGTGTCATCAGGCCGGTTTCCAGTTCCGCCCTCAGCGGCAGACCTGAGACCTGCAGCTTAGATGTCTATAACAGAAGCGCTGCGTTCATCATTCCTCGGACGTGAGAAACAAAACTTTCTGGAGGTTTTTTTTTCGTATTGTTTTTTTTGTTTCTCTTTTGTGCCACAGTCACCTTGGATTGTGCCACAAATTATGAAAATAGTTTTAAAGTCACAGGAGCTGCAAAATAACATCAAACGGCCAGGAGACAACAATTTAAAAAAGATTTATCCCACTGTTCAACATTAAACAAATGTCATAGCTTTGTAAAAGAACAAAACAGTATAATATTGTCACCTTACTAAAATAATGCCACAAGTAATTTTTTTCTGCCAAAAGGTTTTTTCTTCTTGCAAAAATCACCTTTATTTATTTTTTGTCAAAGCATGATTGATGCAAAAAAAGAGAAAAAAAAACGACATGAATTTTGGCAACAATTGACTTATGCCGTCATTTTAGGAAGGTGAAAATGTCTACTTTTTTTCTTTTTCTTACCTGGCCGGTGAGTCAGTTTCACTGGAGGAGTCTCTCTCTCTCTCTCTCTCTCTGCCTCCAGCGCTCACACTCTGGATCAGCAGGGCGGCAGCATCATTATAAGGGGATAATAATCCACAAACAGGTTCCCCCTCCTGGCAGGCACTGCAAATCAAGATGAGCCCCCGTTCCTTATCCCGGGTCGCCGGTCCAGTGCACAGAGTTCTGAAGTAGTGTTTGGTAGGTGATCTCCGGCAACCTTTCAGTCGGAGTGGGAGGGAACAGCAGGAGGTGGGGAGGGGAGGGGGGAGACAGAAAGTGTAGGGTTTCACTTGGGAGACGAGGTGGCTTCTGCTGTTCTCCACCGCCTGTGGCCTGCTCATGAAAAAAAAAACAGGCTGAGAGGCGCAGCCAAATTTAGAGCCAACTTTTTGGGATATTTTTGTCCTTTTTTCTCTCTCTCTCTCTTTCTCCTTCTTTCTGCCCAGCCAAAGAGGTGCAGCATCTCGGTAGCGGCCTCTTGGTGTCCAGCCCCTGCCGCTGTGAAGGCTGCATAGGAGCCACCCTGGGTCTGGTGGTGGGCCGGGCTGCCTTGGTTTCTGCCTGGCCACACGCTTGCGGAGACGGGTTTTATTTAGACTGAGGAAAATAATCACAGAACGCTCCTGCTTGCACCTTTGTGTCGGACGCACCGGTTCAGACGCTCTTGTGTTGCGCCTTCCTTCCAGTCAGACCAGGGCCAGTTGATTTGTAAAGCACATTTTGTCAAAAGCCATCTTCAAAAATCATCAAGAACAACTAAACTGATCAATGTTCTAGTTGTTATTAATGACAGGCAGCTCTGAACAGGTGGGAGTTTAGCCTTGATTTTGAGAAGGTCAGTGTTTCGACCGTTTTGCAGTTTTCTTGAAGTTTGTTCCAGATAAGTTGAGCATAGAAAATTACTATATCATCACCTTCCTAATGTAGTGTTCAAAAGCACTTTTCACAAAACATGCATTAGGCCATAATTTCAAGAAGATGTTGATATAGTATAAAATTATATATTGCAAGATTGTAAAATTTTTCTCTTTTCCACACCTCATGTTACAACCGCAGTAAAAAAAACAAAACCGATTTTTTTACATATTTGTTGAAGCTATCACTATGTCATGACAATATGAGATAAATACTCTGTGGGGAAAAAGAGGATTTACTCTGCCTTCTCCCATGCTAACTAGAAACAACCAATCAGAGCCAGGAGGCTGGTCTCTGGTCATTACCTCACCTTTCTCTCTGATAGGTTGCAGCTTCTGTTTGATAGCAGAACCTACCGTGAAGGCTAAAGCTAGTTAGCATGGCATGGCCTCAGATGACGGCACATAAATGGTACCTGTAATGGTAAGGTCTTTCTCCATCATTAGCACATTTAGGAGCAAGTACATGAGATTGATTGACATCCCTAAGACCCTCCTCCTGGCTCTGATTGGTTGATGCATTTTTTTCTGATGACAATAGCAGCTCAGGGAGAAGGTGGAGGAGATCAATCTTTTCAGATTATTTGTCACAACACAGTGACAGTTTAACAAATATGATTTTTTTCACATTACATACTGCAGCCTTTTTTTCTTCTTTTATTTCAACCCTCCTGTTTTGATGCTTCTTCAACATACACCCGTCCACCTGGCAACATGTTTAACTTCAAATTTGACATTTTTTAATGAAAAAAATGGCAATTTAGAAAAAAAACCCTCCTGTTAGTTGATAAAAGTTTTTGCTGCTAGTATGAGCAGCAAAAACTTTAACAATATCAATAGTTGTTTATTTTGCAAACCTGCAACAGAAACCCTTTTTTCACATCACACGAGTCACACGATCAACCGGATGTTGCCACTGGCGCAAAAAACTAAGAAGACGACAACAGGAAGTAGTTGGAGGATTATGGCGTGGCATGTCACTTATTGCATGAACAAACTTAATCACATGCGACTTTAATCGTGTTTGTCAAATGGGAACACTGCAAATGCAACCCCCAACATTAGCACAAAGTTTTGCGTACGTTTGTAATGGAAATGCAGCTACTGAATGTATTTACATGGTTTCCTGGACAAAAGTTGACTTCAAAGAGCAGCCATGATTTCCTTTCAGACATCCTCTTTCTCCTCTGCAATCTCAAAAGGGCTTCTGTTGCTCAGAAAACATCTTTAAAGTTGTTGTTTGGTGCTTTTGCAATAACTGACATGCACGCCAATCTTATGCAGGGAACCAAAATGTACTAAAACACAGTGTTAATATGTGGAAATCATGGACAACAAACAAGATGGCCATTACGTCCAGGGCTATTTGCAGTGTCTTTGTAGCCAGGGAACTGAAGCGCATGCCAGGCTATGTATAGGCTCAGTGTAGAGCGGATGGGAAGCGGGCTGATGGTTCGGGGCAGATGTACGATGTGAGTGATTGTGTACGTCTGAGGAACCGTCTGTCGCCGTGTGCGAGAGGGTCTGAAAAGGTGACCAGAAGGCGGGTGAGCGTGGGGCTGCGGGCGCCAGGCAGCGTTGGAAAAAGCCATCTGCTACCTGACTGACAGCCAGCTTCAAACCTCTCACGTCAGATGGGCAATCTTCTACCAGAATATGGTCGGATCATCATGTGTGAAAGTGCTGAAGCCAAATCTTTAAAAAGGTACAGTAGAACCGTCACCATGCCTGAGGAGTAGTTTTAACAAACCTGTTCTGGGAAAAAGAGAAAGATTTCACTGTGTGATATGACATTCTGAATATGGTTTTAAACAAATACCACAGCAAAACTATACTAGGTGTGAGATAACTAGTTAGTCTACAGCTGAAAAAAATAATCAGTGTAAAAACCTGCATTCTCTCTTACAAACAGCAGAGGGCAACACTTCTAGTTCTAATCCAAAGTTTAAAGGGGCAGTATTATGTATTTTCCAGGCACATAGGGGCATTTTAAGTAGAATCACGTAACTATGTTACAATTAGTTGTTACAAAAATGCTGAATATATCAAATATGCCTTGAACGAAATTTGACTTCCTAATTTAACGTCTTGAAATTGGATCTCTGTCTCTTTAAGAACTCCTGCTCTTTCTGAAACTCCACCTTCAGGAAGTCTTTACTCCTTTTTTTTTAATCAGCAATTCATTGAGAAGTAGCTCATATAATAAGCTCAGCAGATGGGCAGTTCCACCAGGTGTTTACTAATTGCTGCTGACTAGTCTGAAGGAGCTGCGTGGGGGAGGGTTCTTTGGAGGAGCTGCACATTGATGGCTTGGCCAGGTCCACCAAGGCATTTTGCTCAGCTGAATGATTACCATGTAGATTAAAGGATTTCTCAAATATGCCTGAAAGGATTTCAAGATGGACATGTTTTTGACTGGTATTTTGCATTTTATGTCCAATATCATAAAAAATAATAAGATGATATATATTTTTTATTTTACTGCATGAAATTAATTTTGAATTTATTACTGTTGGTTTTTGTAACCCAGGTTAAAAACTGCCCTTAATCCCACCTTTGCTGCTCCATTTTTTTAGAGTGACAGTCACTCACACAGTGCAATCAGCCAATCACTGCATCTGGAGCGGTTATTCAGGCCTGCTCCAGCTTTCCCCGTCAGGTGTGAGGGGGAGAGCTGGAGACTAAGGAGCTACAGGTTTGTGCTTCCAAACAATTAGTTCATCTCTTTGTTTATTGTGCACTTTTAAAACTCACAATATAAAAATCGTTCTCCAGCTTCCTCCCACAGCCCAAAAACATGACTGTTGCGTGTCCTGTCTGTCTCTGTGTTGCCCTGAGACAGACTGTCCAGAGTGACCCCACCTCTTGCCCGGAACGTTAGCTGGAGATTGACCCCACTAGGGACAAGAAAATGGATAGATAAACACAATGTTGTTTTGTTTGTTTAGCATGTTGGTGGTGGTAGCCAATGCTAATTGTTTGATTATCAATTGTCACATGATCTACCTTCTTAAATTCAATATATGTGTTTAAGATAATGAGATAAATGCTGATATCTTTATTTTGTCTGAAAGATTAGATTGTGGATATAATTGCATTTATTTCTGTATATAATAACTGAAACAAGTCTAGTTAATTAGCAGGCTGGTAATTTACTGGCCTGCTATAAACAATATATGAAATAAACAATGGCCTGCATTGTTTATTTCAATGCAGGCCAGGTGACCCTTTTTAGGGTTAAAGGAAGGCGAGCTTCTGACCACTGGCTGGGGCCAGGAGAACCTGAAATTCACTCCTTACTGGTCTGGTAGGAGGCTGATGGTCTGTAGCATTTCATCTGCAAATAATTTGACACTTTCAAAGGTAAAATTCACATTAGTTCAAAAGCAGGAGGACAAGTACAAGTTGAATAAATTACATAGAAATGTTAACATCACCATCAAAAAAGGAGAGAGAAAACTGAAAAAGGAGAAAACTGAAAACCCCAGAAGGTTTTCATGTCATATCTAGAAGAGCCACCAGGGGGCGTGAGGGGCGACATCACAAATGGAGCTATAAAGCTGCATGATGAAGTTACTGGAGCGTCTGACAAGCAGTCATAACTGTGAAGGAGAAGGTTGCTGAACACAAAGTAGCAGAAGCAGCAGAGCAAAGGTCTCCAAACTTTGTCATATAGGACAAAATTATTCAATCAAAATATAGATGCAGGTAAAACAAAAAAAAAGAAAGAAAAAAGAATGCTGTAATCACAAAAAAATCACCTTTTTTTGCCTGAACAATAAACCAAGCATTGTGTGTCAGTCAAACAAATTAAGTAGCCAGATTGTTGTGTAGGAATGTGACATTTAAACCACTGTATTACCAAAACTTTTAAAAAGGGGATTCTTTTTGTTTCTTTGTGAAAAGAAATGCAACCAGTTCTTTCTTTTCTCACCAAAATGAAAAGAATTTGGATTGCTTATTCTTTGAAATTGCTTGCTGTGTAGAAAAATGTGTTGGAAACGGATTTGGTTTCGACAAAGTCTGCTTTTGAGTAAACGTCACAAATAGACAAATGCGGTTATATTTACAATCAAATTAACGTGAGAAGATTTTCTGGAGACCCAAATTCATATCATTCTTAAATTGTGGCTGGGGGGGCCAAACAATTATTTCAGGAGCCTCAAATGTCATCTTGGTCAGGGGCATGCTGTGGTGGCGCAGGGGGTTAGCATGCCCCACGTTTGGAGGCCTTAGTCTACGACGCGGACGTCGCGGGTTCGACTCCCGACGACCTTTACTGCATGTCTTCCCCCCTCTCCTCACCCCCCCTTCCTGTCTGGCTACTGTTGAAAAAATACGAGCCACTAGCGCCGCAAAAACTCTTCGGAGAAAAAAAAGTCATCTTGGTCAATGTTGTTAGAGGCTGACAAAACAGGTGGCTGGTTGCATTGTACAATCATGAGCTTAGTATAGGAACTGAAGGCCACCTGGAGGCGCTAAAATGTCAAGCCATCCCACACAATGTTGTAGAAGTTTGGCGATATATGCAAATGCTTTTGCTTTCAAAATGAATATTAGAATGTAGACCAGATCAACTTGATCTCATTTATTGCATGTCCCGCGTTTGACAAATGGACAGCTGAACAAACTAAAATTGTCTTTGCCAGTTTATAAAGGAGGGTTGTCAGTTGCAGAAAAATTGCCAAAGCTAAGTAATGGATGTTCCAGACAATGCATAGTAATATGTGATGAGGTCATACAATAAGTTAATATTTTGAGATGCACCTTAAGTGACAGACACATCAGAGATTTCTGGAGTAGAAACTCTTGCACGTTTGATTCAAACAGAATCAGATTGCCACTTTGCAGTTGTAGTGATTTTTATTTTTTCAAAAAGTGAAAACCAATATACATTTGGGTTACATATTTTTGACGCTCTTACCTCGTTAAAATATATTAATCATGCCATTTCCAGTAAAAAAAAAATACTGCAAAATTTTACATCAGTCAGTCAACATCC